>NC_090754.1:10633485-10653485 GCF_036898095.1 Palaemon carinicauda
AAATATATATAAATATATATAATATATATATATATATATATATATATATATATATATATATATATATATATATATATATATATATATATATATATATATATATGCATGATATTTTTGTACAATCGGACGTTTTTTTCCCTATGTAATCATATAAGCCAAATATAATACACCTAATATCTGGATTTTCTTAACCTCGGGATCAGAGACCCAAAGGGGTTTCAACTCAAAGATAATAGTTTCTGATCGGCTAGGGAATCAAAACTGGACCAAAGAAACTGAGGTTCCATTGACTTAGAAACTCATATAAATTGATACACCCTTGGGTCTTTGATCGTGAGGTCTAGAGAATCTAGATATTTGGAGGTGTATAACATATAGCTTATATAAATTTCTTTTTCCTTATTTAGATATTAATCTTTGGCACCGTCGTTCAATTTCTTCAATTTGCATGTTGCATAAGAATATTTATAATTCTGATCATCATTTACATTCAGATCTTCCCTGACAGTTCTATCCTGTTTGTAATACTAAGCATGCAGTTAATGCTAGTAGTCATGCCTTCTCCATCACGAGGCTCAACACTACACATTACTTTAGAAGTTTTATACCAGCTGTGACCAAGTTATGGAATGTTGAATCAGTAGAATTTCAAAAGTTCAAACATGTAACAAATGTTTTTATGTTGAACAGGCTGATATAAATCTTTTTATACTTTATATATGAAATATCTGTTTTAATCTTGGTAAAGTTTTTAAAACATTTAATTTTAATTGTTCATTACTTCTAATATCGTTTATTTATTTCCTATTTCCTTTCCTCACTGGGCTAATTTTTGCTGTTGGAGCCCTTGGGCTTATACCACCTTGCTTTTCTAACAAGGGTTGTGGCTTAGCGTACAATATATATATATATATATATATATATATATATATATATATATATATATATATATATATATATATATATATATATATATATATATATATATATATATATATACTGTGACGGACAAATGACGACGTGTAAAATGAATGAGAATTGTCTTCTGGCATTGTAATTATTTCTGAGATAATTTCTCTGAACTGACAAAGAATTTAATGGGAGTGTGATTGAATGACAGATTTTCCACATATCTTTGGTGTTTTTATAATTTTCATATGTATTGAGTGTAAGCAGTATAACTTGAAATTCCATAATTGATAACAATTATATTTGAAAAAAATCTGCATGTGGTTTTCAAGTTACTTTGTGAACGACGTCGTTGAACGAAGTTAATAGAATGTTATGCATCATATATCTTATCCTTTTTTCATCTTTGATGACTACATTTTATTAATCATAGTCAAGGTTTGTTTAAACTCAAATATGGAACGGAGAATGAACAATGCCTCCGCAAAATTAATTGTATTTCTTTTCAGATGTTAATATGTCAAAACGCAATCGGTGCCTAATGACAAGTATTATATAGTGAAAGTGTTCATTGGTGTTCTTGCAGTTATGATTACCGGTATACGATTGCCCGACGCAAACATCAAAGCTCGTATAGTTGAACATAGAAATCTAAAGAGCTGAATGGTTCTGGCCATTTCTAATCTCGGTAACCTTGGCTTCAAAGGACATGGTGTGAAACCCTACAGGTTATGAAAAGGTTTATTAGAAGAGGTCGGAACTCAATTACTTCGCTTAATTTAGTTGTCCGTTTCAATGCTAGTCGATAGGACGCAGAGGAGAGAGGAATGGCGAAGAATAAAGAATATTTTCCCCGGGTCCTTTGATATTCGTTGGTTCCTTTGAAGGTAAGTTTGGCAAAGAGTAAGATGTCCACTTTAGATATCGGAACTCGTTAGACTAGTACAGAGATTATATATAAAAATGATCAAGTTCACATTTAGTTAGTGAAAATTATGGTAGAGCTACTTTTTTGAGAGCTGTGTTAACATTTGCTCATATTATCTACATTCAGAAGGCTATATCTAGTTAGAGGATATTAGTGCTTTACTTAGTGGCTTCTGTAAAGAAACTGATAGGTCATAGGTAGTCAGAAGAAGTACGAGGAAGGTCACATGGGTGGGTGTATGTATATCATATTTCTTATTGTAAGTAACCCTTTATGATACGATTTAATTTTCAAATATTTAATACTTTAGAGAAATGGCCTAATTTTCACAAAAGAAAATTTGTAAAGTTATAAATGAATGAATGTCTTTGTTTACAGTTGTCAAATCTAAAAGTGGAGAGAGAGAGAGAGAGAGAGAGAGAGAGAGAGAGAGAGAGAGAGGAGAGAGAGAGAGAGAGAGAGAGAGAGAGAGAGAGAGAGAGAGAGAGAGTTTTGGAGTTTCAGAAATGACTAGAATAATGTTAGGTTTTTGAAAACTTGATCAAATGCTTATGGGTTCTGTAAAAACATTTCTATTCACACACAGGAGAAAAATCGATGCATATTTCAAACATTTCTAGTCCTCCCAAAACATGAATGTAATCCGTGCGTACATATTCATAAATTCATTTAGATCCAATACTGTATATCATTCATTTTGATGCTATAGGACATAAAAAATATAATTTAACCAATTTTTCATTTAAATGAAATTGCATGTGTATTTATTTTTGGCAACGTAGTTCTCATACATCTCTATTAATTTAATAGAAGCCGAATTTGTTTGGGTTATTACTTTAAAAAATTATTTTTTATATAAAATTATACGCATGAATTAAAGAAAATTGCAATCTTAACTTGAATTATAATCGTTATTGTTGGTACAAACGTAAATTGAAAGGAATGGAAATTTCATACGGCTGGCATTTTTTATGAATAATATACGCAAATAAAATCTATTATTCAACGAAACATCAAAGGCTTCAGGAACTGCTATTTTGCTTGATTCAGCTATTAGCATGCTCAAAACAAAAACATCGTCATGAAACCACTTTTGGAAAATTTGAAAAATTGAGTAAAATTCCATCAACTCGATAATATGGGTTAGACACGTGATAGTGAGCTAACTTATTTGGTAATATTTTATATTTCGTGTTGACGTTTCATTTGGATGATTAAAAAAAAAAAAAAAAAAAAAAAAAAAAAAAAAAAAAGACAGACTTGTATGTCTACTTGGTATAAAGAATGAGACTTTTTCATTATTTGCTAAAAGATTATCCATTTTTCTTATATACTCATCTTCATCCAATATTACAAAAAAAAAAAAAAAAAAAAAAAAAAAAAAACATTATGAGTCACCGTAACTATTTGAAAATCTTTAGTACGCTGGTTGATATTGGTTTTAACACGTCACCATAAAATATGCCTTTACAATTGTTTGCCTCATTACTTGAGAGATTACTATTTTCTTCCAGATTTCGAAAAAAGTTTGCGACATCGATATAATCAATACTTGCCTTAGAGAAGGAAAAACTTAAACCATAACCTAGTGCACTAAACATTGTCCTGTAATGGCTTACTTGACAAATTTATTTAAGACGAAATCAGGGTATATAATTCTTTCTTTCCAAAACATGTTTTGATCATGCTTCATTCTATCATTTAGCTCACTCTGCTTTCTATTTCTTTCATTTACATTTTGTTTCTTCTCTAAGTCCTGCTCATCATTCATTTGAACTATCAGTCTTTGTTCCTATTCACTTAAAGCTATTGCTTTATCCCTGAAACAATGTTTGCTGTTACTGCTCTTCAAGCCTAACACCTCTGTTGCTAAGTCCTTAGTATCTGAACTTAATATTCCCTAGGATTCTATTGAAAGCATGTCCATATTTTCCATACCAATTTATGTCAGAAATTTGTATCCTGCTTTGACCTCAATGTGCTGATTAACTCTAACATTTCTCAACCTATATATATATATATATATATATATATATATATATATATATATATATATATATATATATATATATATATATATATGTATGTATGTATGTATGTATGTATGTATGTATGTATGTATGTATGTATGTATGTATGTATGTATGTATGTATATATATATATATAAAACTTTATATTTCTCCTTTTTTTCTTGATTGTCCCTTAACTTTACTCTAATGTTGGAGATTACAAGTTAGTGTTCAGAAGGAACATGGGAGCCCCTAACAGTTCTGATGGCTACTATACACTTCTACCATTTCTGATGGACAGTAATACAATCTTTAATTTTTTTTTCTTTTTTTTTTACCAATCTATTGGTAATACCAACAGGTTGTGTGCTCTAATTTATGGATGAATGTGTGTTTCTTATAGATAACCCGGACACACCATGTAGCTCTAAGTGTTTCCTACAATTAGCATTTTTAACTTCCATTCCAAATTTTCCAATTTTTTCATGAGTGCCGTCATACTTTCCCTACTTAAGCTTTAAAATCACCCATCAAAATAACATAAGTCTTCTAGCCCTCTGTATAACTCCATTTAGTTCTTCATAAAATTTATCTTTCTGTTCTACACTCTATTTAGTATGAATGTATGCTTGCATAAAGTGATGTTTGTTTATTTGCCCCGCAACCTGCAAGTGACTATTCGTTCAATAATATATTCATAATACTATAGAAAAAATTAATCAGCTTTCTTACTCTAAACTATTGATACAACTCGCCCATAACAGGACAGATGAACAACACACCTCCTGATCCTACATTTCCATATCCAAGCAAGCTAGCTTCACTTAAGACATAAATTTCCAAGATTGGTCTCCTGATTTCCAGTGCCATGAATCTTGATCTTCCTGTCATATACATTATTATCACTTTTAGACAAACAACTTAAAAACTTTCTTTTATGTTGAAGGGCGGCCGACTCCCTTTAGGTGAGGCACTTCTATGGCCTTCTTCCGCCATCCCCCTCTCACCAATGTCTTAAGGGTTTTGGAGCAAAGCATCATATTAGCCAGTTCGAAGTAAGGGGCTAAGGTCCATGACTACACCCTGGCTTGGGCCTCATTTCTATCCCCAAGACCATAGAGAAGCTCACATGTCCCAAATTTCGCTACCCCAACTGTATCAGTTTCGATCGTAGTGTGTATCTATTTACGTTTGCATACACAAGGCAAAACGGTTTCTTTATTTAATATATAAATCTTAACATGGTGGATCTCCAAACACTCTCTTTAGATTAAAGTAAAATATTTTGTTTCTAAGGACTTTAGTAATAGGGCCAAAATACAGCTATTTAGTCTATGGTACATGTGGATTGGTGAATAGCCAACAAATATTTACCCATAGGGAGAAGAATATTACCATAGAGAGAGAGAGAGAGAGAGAGAGAGAGAGAGAGAGAGAGAGAGAGAGAGAGAGAGAGAGAGAGAGAGAGAGAGAGAGAGAGATAGAGAGAGAGAATGGAATTTGTCAAGTGTTCTATTAAAGAATGATTTCCCCTAATTATTAAAAAAGAAAAAAAAAGACCATATGGATATCCATTCTTACTTTTTCCCCCATAAACTTACTCGTATCAATTATAAAAGAATGACTTCTTGAGATGCCAAAACAAGTCATCACTCTGTCGAATCTCTCAAATTTAGATTAAACCTTTCTTGCAAGATTAATTGTTTACTCGGAAACAAACGAAAGTTTTCCATATGGACGGAAACTTAATTTTGAAGACCTTACATTCTCCCCTCAAAAATAATTTTTTTTTTTAATATCTTAAACAAGTACCCGACATAAAGACAGCACGAAAATGGGAAAGTGTATAAAATCATGATATGTCATATACTTAGCTTATGACCAAGTACATATAAATGCTGAAAAACTCTCATCTACTCCATAACATGCGTGACTCCTAAGTTGATTAGCATTAATTTCATTGAAATAAAATATCATCGAAGGTTACAGATATTTGCCAGCAAGAAAGATCACATTATAAGCCTTACAAGGAATTCAGATTAAAAAAAAAGTAATCACTGAAAGGAAACTATGCGTATAATTTCCATCTGAATAAGAGAGTGATAGCTTGGTCTAATTAAGGTTATTTCAGGAAAAGCTTTGGTTATAGAAAGTGATACATTATAACTAGCTTCACGTTTCTGTTAGTTATAACGATAGCAGCCCAGTATGAAACAAAAATAGATATAACTAATATATATCAGAAGAGAAAGAATATGTAAATTATTACATCTATTATTAAAATAAAAAAGAAGATTCCTGGTTTGAAAGGAAGGGTGCTATAGGCCGAAGGGCTCCGACAGGGAAAAATAGCTGAGTGAGGAAAGGAAATAAGGAATTAAACGAAAGCTACATGAGGATTAATAATATGAAATACTGCGGATTTGTAACTCCGTTAAAATAGATCTGTCATACATATATATATATATATATATATATATATATATATATATATATATATATATATATATATATATATATATATATATATATATATATATATATATATATATATATATATATATATATATATATATATATATATGTATTGAATAGAGGCTTATGTCAGTCTGTTCAGTCTGTAAGTTTGAACTTCTGAATTACCAACGATTCAACTGACTGATTAAGATCATTCCACAATCTGATCATTGGGAGAATAAAACTTATAGAATACTGTGTAGTACTGAGTCCCATGGCAGAGAAGATATAAATGTTAGAATTAACTGCATACCTAATATTACGTGCACGATAGTAGTGTCTTGGAAGATATGAATGCAAAGGATGGTCAGAGTTATGAAAAATCTTAAGCAACATGATTAAAGACATTTATATCTAAATCAGTAATAAAAAAATTAAAAGACTGCAAGTTATGTCCTACAACTTAAGCTGACTTCCAGCAGATGAAGAGCAGACAGGAGGACACCACTCAAAGCAAGGTACAATGAAAGAAATCCTGGAAGCCTTTCACAATAAAAAAAAATTCATGTTCATTTGAAGAAGAAACAGATTATATTTCTTTCTTTAAAGTGAATATGCTATAAAAACACGCATAGCTATGTAGAGTTAAAGAAACATTATCAATACTGAGATTTAGATGTTTAGGAGCCACTGTCCTCAACCTACTTATAATCATAGTTTGAGGCTGGTTATGGTTCAACTTCAACCCCTTTATTTGCACAATGCAATATTTTTTGTTAGATCTCTATATAGGGATTCAGCAACCTGGTATTGACATTCACGATATGTAAGTGATGTAAAGATAGTACCATCATCTACATATGCAACCACTCATTGATTTCAAACCAAAACTTATATTATGTATAAATAGCATGGAAAATAATTGTTGATGAATAACACAATCTATTGATTAGAAATTCAACATTAATGCTAAGAAAAGACCAACCTACTCCCAACTATTTTAGTTTCAAGAAAATACCAGATGATTAACACAGTAAAAGGCAGCACTAAAATCAAGGCCCATCATACGAGCTTTCTGAAGTTAATCAAGGTAATTCTCTACAACATTGGAAATTGTGAGAGGGGCAACACATGCTCCAAGGCCTCTAAGAAAGCCCATTTATAAATTAGTGAGCATATGATTACATTTAGCATACCTATTTACTCGTTTTGCCAAAAATGTTTACAAAATATGGGAGAGTTATAATCCACTATTACAAAACGTGTATTGTATAAAATATACTTTAATGTCTTATTCCCTTATGACGGGCCAAGAGAGGCTGTGACTAAGAAGGTAGGATGAAAGCAACTCAGTAACTTTATCACAGAACATCGGTTTATATATACATAAATTCCAGGCGAAAAGGACATGAAAACATAACAGGCTATTTCATGTACCGACACCGGTTCTGTTAACAGGTAACGGTGAGAAAAAACAGACATATTTATTCAGGTACCTATGAGTGCGAGGGGAAAGTGAAGATACAAAACATAATATATACATAAAAAGAAATGTCCTTACTATGTACGATCGTGTGACACACGGTTGGTACATGGCTCCCCCCCCCCCTAAAAATAACATACTTTATATGTTAAATAGGGCACCCTGATCCAAAGAGTCGAACTATAGGCGGGTCATCTGGCTGGAGATAAGCAGGTTTTAGACGATCAATGGAGACCCAGTCTTAGCCCCGAATGTTTAGTAGGAATGCTTTCAGACTGCGTCGGATCATAAGGAAAGGGCCCGTGTAAGGGAGCGTTAGCGGTGGCTTGCTAGTGTTGTAGCGTAGGAAGACGTGCGTTGTAGAGTGCAAGTCTGTCGGTATGTGATGCTTTGCTGGAAGCTTGTAAGTCTGGCGGCATGGAGTAAATTCTCCCACGACGTGACCTATGCGCTGGAGATTGTCGGAGGAGGTTGCAGAAAGTAAAAACTCGGCAGGGACGACCAATGGGTCGCCATACACCATATCAGCTGCAGAGACTTCAAGGGCGTCTTCAGGAGTGGTCATTAGTCCCAGGAGGACACAGAGAAGCTGAGTAAACCAGTTGGAATCCTTGCAGCGGGACATCAAAGCTGCTTTGAGGGTGTGATGAAAACGTTCAACCATTCTATTTGCAGCAGGGTTGTAGGCAGTTGTCAGATTTAAGGTGATGCCCAGAAGATTCGCTAATGATGTCCACAATTGAGAGGAGAAAATGGTACCCTGTCAGAAGTAATATGCTCAGGGATACCAAATTTTACAATCCATCCTGAGAGTAAGGCAGATGTACATGAGGCGGACGTTACAGTTTCCATGGGAATGGCTTTAGGCTAACGAGTGGAGCGGTCTATGACGGTAAACAGGTAACGATGTCCTTGTCATGGGGGTAGGGGGCCTACAACATCGACGCTAATGTGGGCGAAACGACGCTGAGGTTGAGGAAAGGTGCCCACTCGTGAATCCGTGTGTCTATGTACTTTGGAAGTTTGGCAAGAAGTACACACGCGGACCCAATCCTTAGCATCCTTAGAAATGCCGTACCAAATGAACTTCATTTTCAGCAGCTGTGCAGTAGAACGGCACTAGGGATGTGAAAGGCCATGAATAGAATCAAATACCTGTCGGCGCATTGGAGCAGGATTCCAAGCTCTTGGTCTACCAGTACTGACGTCACAGAGGAGGGTGGTGTTGGAGTCGTCAAGGGGGATGTCTTCCCAACGGAGGGATGTGCAGGATGTCCTAGATGCTTGATACTCTGGATCCTGTCGTTGGGCTTCAGCCAAGGCATTGTAATCCAATCCCAGTTGAACGGCAGCCAATGTGTTTCTTGACAGGGCATCGGCAATGGGATTAATTTTCCCACGACGTGTTGAAGGTTGCAATTGTATTCAGACATGGTAGAGAGATGTCGGCGTTGACGGGTGTACCAGGCGTCAGACTCTCGAGTGAAGGCATGCACCAGAGGCATGTGATCTGTGCGAATAACGAAGGGCGTACCCTCTAAGAAATGGCGAAAGTGATAGACAGCCAAGTGCATCGCCAGCAATTCCCGATAAAAGGTAGAATATCCCGATTCTGCCTTGGACAGTT
The DNA here is from genome assembly GCF_036898095.1 of Palaemon carinicauda. Lineage (NCBI taxonomy): Eukaryota > Metazoa > Arthropoda > Malacostraca > Decapoda > Palaemonidae > Palaemon > Palaemon carinicauda. The sequence continues at coordinate 10,642,900 of NC_090754.1, forward strand.
TTCTGGTGAAGAAGGCCAATGTGCTGGGAGAGCTGTTGACCACCTGTTTGAGTACTGCACCAATAGCGACGTCACTGGCATCTGTGGAGAGAAGGAGAGGGGCATATGGGATGGGAAATGTGAGAGCAGCAGCAGTTGATAGGGCCTTCTTTGCATTGCAGAAGGCCGCTTCTCGAAGGGACCCTTCTTCAGGTCCTTTGGCTTACCCTTGAGGGAAGTGTAGAGGGGAGCAAGAGTGGAGGCAATGGCTGGCAGAAAACGGTGATAATAGTTGATCATGCCCAAGAATTCCTGCAGAGCTTTGACGGTCGAGGGCGTGGGGAAGTTCTGAACGGCTGCTACCTTCTCAGGGAGGGGATGGACTCCTTCATGAGTGATGCGGTGCCCTAAGAATGACACTTCGTTGGCGCCAAAGGTACACTTGTCGTACCGGACTACAAGGGCGTTTTGTTTCAGGCGGTCGAGCACGATGCGTAGGTGACGGAGGTGTTCTTCTTTTGAGGAAGAGAACATAAGTATGTCGTCCACATAACATACTCAGAAGGGGAGGTCCCCTAATATTCCATCCGTGAGACGATGAAAAGTGGCACCAGCTTTACGAAGGCCAAAACGAGAGTATTTGAAAGTGTATGTACCAAACGGAGTGATGATGGCAGTCTTGGGGACGTCTTCTGGGTTTATAGGAACCTGATAATACCGCATCAGGAGGTCGAGCGTGGAGAAAACATTCGCTTTGTGCAAGTAGGAGGTCATGTCGATAATGTTTGGGAGGGGGTAGTGATCCGGTTATTTTTGCATGTTCAGGCGCCTGTAATCCACACACCGACGGACGGAGCCGTCTTTCTTCACAACGATATGTAAGTGTGACGACCATGGGCTGGAGGCCTTTTGGCAAAGGCCCATTTTCTCCATTTCGGCGATTATCTGTTTGGCGGCTGCCAATTGATTCGGTGCCAGACGTCTGAATTTTGTGAAGACTGGGGGCCCTGTCGTATAGTTTTTGGTGGTAAATACCGTGCTTGGCAGGAGCCATGGGTATTTGGCGAAGTTCTGAACAGAAAACTTCCGTGTACGATGTAAGGAGGTGGGCGTAGGCATCCGTGGATGCGCTGGTGTGGAGAGTGAGGTTGGAGGGGTCTGGTTGAAGAGCTGTCGACAAGTCTGCGTTGACCAATCGTCGGTGGGCGAAATGGGAGAGGAAATCGGCACAGAGGATTAGCAATGTGACGTCAGCAACGAGAAACTTTCCAATCAAATTTACCATTTCCAAACGATAATGTGAGGTTCTCTAAAGCGAAGATGGGTATCGCAGATCCATTGTCAGCTACCAGACGAACGTCAGCAGATGTAGACAGACTATGTCGTGTCTTGAAGAGTTCCCTTGGCAAAAGAGAACGACAAGCACCTGTGTCTACCAAAAATTGCATGCCCTTTCCTGCATCATGTAAAAAGAAAAAAATTAGAAACACGGGAGGCCACCACCTCGAGCGCAGGCCTACTTACACGTTTTCTGGCCACTTAAAGTCCTTGGCACATATCTTTGCGGCTGCCCCGAATCTGTAGTGGTAGTAGCAAAACTGTATCCGATGGGCGGCACTAAGTGGCTGTAGAAGTCGTTGGTTGGGGTGCGAGCGAGTGGTGGGTGATAGGTGGCTTTGTCGACACACCGGCACCGTCATGGGGTGGGCGTGTATGTCCTATGGCAATTACGTTAGCTACGGTTGACGTCCTTTTTGTCAGGAGTGGAGGAATTGATGGAGGTCTTGAAGGTTGTGAAGTGGCTGTCCATAAGGGCATCGACTTTGGTCATCAAGTCCTTTATGGGTAAACTATAGATATCAGGTATGGCAGCGCGTACAGGTTCAGGTAAACAGCGTATCCAAAGGGCACAAAGCTGGTTCACCTCCCGAAGAGACCTGTCTGCGTCGCATTGCCGGCGAGCGATACTGGTCATTTCCCTGAGGGCAAGCGAAGCCCTTTGGTCCCCAACGGTTGTTGAGAGAGTTGAAAAAGCTTTGCTATACGGGCTTCTGGCGACGGCGAGTAATGCTGCAGAAGGTATGTTTTGAGGGCATCATACGCTATTGGGGTGTCTCCTTGTTCACAAAGCCAGTCGGATATCTCCGGGAAGGTGTCCTCGGGTATCGCCAAGAGAAAATAATCTGCTTTGGTGGTTGAGTGAGTCACGCCCTTGATGCAGAATTGAACTTGTGCACACTGAAACCAAGCAAACGCCTCTCTGCTGGCGAACAACGAAAGTTTCAATGGGGCAGCCCAACTTCCGTGGAGTCCGCCATAGTACCAATGACAGCGGTGGCTGAGTGGAAGGCGGGAGGAGCAAGTCGACTTCCGGGATTACCAATGTGACGCGCCGAGAGAGGCTGTGCCTAAGAAGGCAGGAGGAAAGCAACTGAGTAACTTTATTACAGAACATCGGTTTATATATACATAAATTCCAGGCAAAAAGGACATGAAAATATATCAGGCAATTTCATGTTCAACCGACACTGGTTCTGTTTACAGTTAACGGTGAGAAATACAGACATGTTTATTCAGGTACCTATCAGTACGAGGGGAGAGCGAAGATGCAAAGCATAATATATACAAAAAAAGAAATGTCGTTATTATGTAAGATCGTGTGACACATGGTTGGTACACCTTATATAAATGATTTAGTAAAGAAAATAGCAAAAGAGGATAGCGAAAATCAATAATAACAGGAAAACATTGATATTAACTATTTTTAGGATTAAACATAAGAATTTAGAATATTTTACAAGGTTCAAAAAACACTCACAAAATTTTGGGTCACAGTAGGTGTAAGTGAAATATCTCCACAGGAGTAATGTCCCCTCATAGAAAAAAAAAACAAGTTTCCCTTTTTTGCAAATTCTCCCATATAAGCCACAAGTTATCTGTAAGACATACGAAAGTTCTTGAGGGTTTTTCATGCAAGATACACTTCAAGCAGCAGGAGACATATAAGTAGTTATGAGAAATATCTAAAAACTTTTGTTTAGAGTTCATTAATATCTTCGAGTTACAATTGATTAAAATTATTTTAGCTTTACATTAACATTTAATCTTCAAAGATAATCCTTTTTCACAGGTCTTAACCCTGGATAGGTACGCTCCTCGGACACCCCTTTAAGGGTATACTCGGACGCGCGCGACCCCGACGCCAAAAAAAATTCTTGAAAAATCAGTTTTTGCAGTAACCTCCTTTTTTCTTTTGCCAAAAAAAACTTCAATGAATGCTTAAAACAACTGTAAAGATAAATACTACTCATCTGCAGAAAAACTATTTATTATAAATATTTTAAAAAATTAAGTAGAAAAAAAGACCTTACATAAAAATTCATAAAAAAAAAGTTTATACATATATACACAAATCCTTTTAGGAATTGATTCTTGAATGTTTAGGACACATCTTGATGTATTTTGGATGAAGTCAGACCCATGGAAGTGAAGATCTGAAATGAGAAAAAAAGGGTAACTTTTTTTGGCCAAAAAAATTTGTCCAAATTTCATGAATTTTCTTGGGTACCCAAATGAAATAGGAAGTGGCTAATTTTTTTAGGGAATAAACATATGTTATCCTAAAATAGAAATATGTAAAAAAATCTTCATTATTTTGTAAATTACATTTATATCCGGGGCCATATCTAAAGGTAATTTTTTGAGTACTTAGAAATTTCGTAAATAAATACATATATTTAATATATAATATGATATTTATGCAGGTAAAAATATACCAAAATATCACAAATTCTATAGGGAACAAGAATATATATAGATAGGGCAACTTAAGCTTCGGATATGTCCACAAAATGGCCGCCAACCACACTGACTCAGACTCTCTAATCTGCCACTTGAAATGTAGGAAGAGTATGTCAATTTCAAGGTGTTATTTACTAATCTAATTATTCTCGGATATGCATAAAAATTGTATGGTGGGTTGCTGGATAATTGTCGATTATTTTACGACTATAAAATTAAAATTCTGACCCAAAAAGAATTTTTTGAAGGGAAATAAAATCGAAAAAAAAAAATGTAAAACAATATAATATTTTAGCTAAAAAAATTTGATGATAGTCAATCAAAAAAGAAGTAAACAAAATTTTCCGACAAATAAACATCTAGAGGAATCATTACTCTGTGATAGTTCCTTAGTACGTAGTAATTTTGAAAGAAATGGGAAAACACGAAAAAGTGGCAATCGCAGGAAAATCGAACACATACCTATATATACGCCATATCTGGCTGAAAATAAAGATAGGCATGGGTAGCCAGATCATCTAGAAACACTTTCCAACACTATAAAAATACAAGTTTTGCGACACTACTTGCCAATTCCTTACGGTAACATGACTAAGCCAAAAAATGCAAAACAAATAAAAAGGGGCACTCGCGGAAAAATGGCCAACATTCTAATGTACGGCATTTCAGAAAAAAAAAAATTCAGCCACGTACTAGGCAAACCATCAAGGCACATTTTCCGACAAATAAACATCTAAATGAATCATTATTCTGTGATAGTTCCTTAGTACGTAGTAATTTTGAAAGAAATGGGAAAAAACGAAAAAATGGCAATCACCGGAAAATCGAACACATACCTATATATACGCCATATCTGGCTAAAAAAAAGATAGGCATGGGTAGCCAGATCATCTAGAAACACTTTCCAACACTATAAAAATATAAGTTTTGCGACACTACTTGCCAATTCCTTACGGTAACATGACTAAGCAAAAAAATGCAAAACAAATAAAAAGGGGCACTCGCGGAAAAATGGCTAACATTCTAATATACGGCATTTCAGAAAAAAAAATTTCAGCCACGTGCTAGGCAAACCATCAAGGCACATTTTCCGACAAATAAACATATAAATGAATCATTACTCTGTGATAGTTCCTTAGTACGTAGTAATTTTGAAAGAAATGGGAAAAAACGAAAAAATGGCAATCACAGGAAAATCGAACACATACCTATATATACGCCATATCTGGCTAAAAAAAAAGATAGGCATGGGTAGCCAGATCATCTAGAAACACTTTCCAACACTATAAAAATATAAGTTTTGCGACACTTCTTGCCAATTCCTTATGGTAACATGACTAAGTGAAAAAATGAAAAACAAATAAAAAGGGGCACTCGCGGAAAAATGGCCAACATTTTATTATACGCATTTCAGGAAAATAAAAATCCAGCCACGTGCTAGGCAAACCATCAAGGCACATTTTCCGACAAATAAACATCTAAATGAATCATTACTCTGTGATAGTTCCTTAGTACGTAGTAATTTTGAAAGAAATGGGAAAAAACGAAAAAATGGCAATCACAGGAAAATCGAACACATACCTATATATACGCCATATTTGGCTAAAAAAAAAGATAGGCATGGGTAGCCAGATCATCTAGAAACACTTTTCAACACTATAAAAATATAAGTTTGCGACACTTCTTGCCAATTCCTTACGGTAACATGACTAAGTAAAAAAATTGAAAAACAAATAAAAAGGGGCACTCGAGGAAAAATGGCCAACATTTTATTATACGCATTTCAGAAAAAAAAATTTCAGCCACGTGCTACTCAAACCATCAAGGCACATTTTCCGACAAATAAACATCTAAATGAATCATTACTCTGTGATAGTTCCTTAGTACGTAGTAATTTTGAAAGAAATGGGAAAAAACGAAAAAATGGCAATCACAGGAAAATCGAACACATACCTATATATACGCTATATCTGGCTAAAAAAAAATAGGCATGGGTAGCCAGATCATCTAAAAACACTTTCCAACACTATAAAAATATAAGTTTTGCGACACTACTTGCCTATTCCTTACGGTAACATGACTAAGCAAAAAAATGCTAAACAAATAAAAAGGGGCACTCCCGGAAAAATGCCCAACATTCTAATATACGGCATCTCAGATAAAAAAAAAAAGACATGCACGTGTTATCCCAACCATCAAGGCACACTTTCTAACACATAAACATGAAAAAAAAATCAATAATATACGGCAATTCCTTACTACGTAGTAAATTTTTACAAATATTGAAAAAAAAAACAGAAATTGGCAACCGCAGTTAAATACCCAATATACCAATAACTACGTCGTATCTGACAAAAACAAAGTCACGCATGGGTAGCCAAATCATCTATACACACTTTCCAACACTAAAAAAGCAAAAGTTTTACGATACTATTTGGCAATATCTTACGGAAAAATGACTTGGCAAAAAAATGAAAAAAAACTGAAAAAGGGGCACTCGCGGTAAAATGCCCAACATTCTAATATACGGCATCTCAGATAAAAAAAAAGACATGCACCTGTTAGCCCAACCATCAAGGCACACTTTCTAACACATAAACATGAAAAAAAAATCAATAATATACGGCAATTCCTTACTACGTAGTAAATTTTTACAAATATTGAAAAAAAAACAGAAATTGGCAACCGCAGTTAAATACACAATATACCAATAACTACGTCGTATCTGACAAAAACAAAGTCACGCATGGGTAGCCAGATCATCTAGACACACTTTCCAACACTAAAAAAGCAAAAGTTTTACGACACTATTTGGCAATATCTTACGGAAAAATGACTTGGCAAAAAAATGAAAAAAAATGAAAAAGGGGCACTCGCGGTAAAATGGTCCTCGTGGTGATGAACGACATTTTAACTAAAATAAAAATCATGCACATGGTAGCCAAACAATCCACCAAGACTTTCCACAACTGATAACCTATACAAGTTGCACCATTCTACAACAATTTCATAATACGTAATAACTTTGATAATTATGCAAATTACCTTAGAAGGGTAAACTCGGTCGCGCTCGACCCCGACGCGTCTCAGAAATCGGGGAAGGAGTACAGCTACAGCAATGCACATCTGGACACTACTAGAGTGTGTAGGCGAGACACCTACTGCAGGTCGATCACCCACAAATTCAGTCACGGGGGTGAGTCACGTGAGAAAAACCTCTTTTTTTTTGACGCTCGGGGTCGCGGACGACCCACCGTACCGTTCCAGGGTTAAAAACATAATATACAGAAATTTTAATCTACATATAACAGAGAGTTATGGAATTTTGCCAGTAATGAGAAGTATTACTTTATATAGTAACTTTTCTAATTTCCCAACGAGTACTAAAAGAACCTCTTGTTGCCAACTTGCTGAAAATAACAGACAACTTGGGAACAGCTGTCTTTATGAAAAATATAGGAAAAATACCATTTGAATATACTGTGCTGGCACCAGTTTATAGGAGAGGGGAATTCAGCTAACTTTATTTCAACCGATCATGAGTTTATATACAGGGACATATGAGAAAGCACGGTTTCAAAATTCAAACATGATAAAGCCTGAACTAGAACGATAACACAAGTTCGTTTATGAACAGTGCAGGGAAGAGGTATTTATATGAAAAGATGTCAAAGCAAAACCGTTACAGCGTACGAGTGTATTTGAAACATGTGCAGTATATAGCTCCCCCAAAAAATAACATACATGTTAAATAGGGCACCGTGCTCTTGGGAGGTGTACTGTAGACGGATCATCTGGCAAGAGATATACAGGTTTTAGGTAATCAATGTTGACCTAGTATTGTTTGCCCTGAATGTTGATGAAGAATGCCTTTGTCATATGATGGATCACGAAGAAAGGGTCCATGTAATTGAGCATTAGCAGTAGCTTGCTAGTGATGCTGCGCAGGAAAACGTGCATTGCTGAGTTCAGATCTGTCAGTATGTGTTGCTTAGCTGTAAGCTTGTAAGTCTGGCGGCAAGGAGTAAATTTTCCGACAATGTGAATGTAGGAGCTGGTGATTCCAAGAGGAGATTTCAGACAGAAAATAATTCACCAGGGACGACCAACTGGTCACCATACATTTCATCTGCCGAGAAATCCAGGACCTATAACGAGTGGTCATTAGCCACAGGTGAATGCTTTGAGGACATTGTATGCTATTGGGGAGTTTCCTTGGCTGCAAAGCCAATTTTATATTTCCGGGAAAGTGTCCTTAGGTATCGCTGTGAGAATATAATCTGCTTTGGTGCTTGAGCAAGCCATGCCCTTAATGCAAAACTAGACCTCGGGGTGTGGAAACGAGGCAAATGCCTCCTTACTGGCAAAGGGCAATATCGAAGGGTGGCATCAACAAACAGTGAGGAGAAAAGCGGTAGGGAGCTGGACACTCCTGTGGTTACCAATGCAGATAATTGAGAGGCAAGTTAATGCAACTAACCTTATTTCAATAGATAATGAGTTTATATACAGAGCCTTGCAAAAAAGAATGCCACAAAAATTCAAACACGATAAAGCATGAAAAAGCATGATAAAACAAATTGTTCTATTAACAATGCAGGGAAGAGTGAGTGATTATATAAAAAACTCAAAACCATTACAGCGTAGGGGCGAGTATAAAACATGTGCGGTACATTACACTCCTATAAGCATCGAGCTCCATGAGGAAAGTTTCAATTCAAAGGGAACAAAAAGCTGAAGTACTATCTATTTTAAGCAAATAACACCTTCCTTTATTTAATATAAACTAGTCTTCTGATTAATGTGAAACAGAAACAGCCAGAGTTAGAGACACCGACCTAATTGAGAAAAATGGATTGAAGCATCTACTCTGCATTATTGTCTTATTTTATATCGAGAAGTGTGATCATAACTTTGTGAGCATGGTGAGAACGCAAATTAAGACCTGGACACAAGACGCAGAATGACCTGAGTCGGCCATGACATCCCCATGATGTTTACATGTACCACACCCACCTTTCTGTATGGTTACCATTATATCAGTACAAGAGATATATATATATATATATATATATATATATATATATATATATATATATATATATATATATATATATATATATATATATATATATATATATGTATATATATATGTATATATATATATGTATATATATATGTATATATATATACATATATATATATATATATATATATATATATATATATATATATATATATATATATATATATATATATATATATATATATATATATATATATATATATATATATATATATATATATATATATATATATATATATTACACAGTCAGGCCTTGTATTTCGCAATTGTTAGGTTACAGACACAGGCGCAAAAAGTGAGCTTTCGCAAATAAATACTGCACTAGGTTTGGCTAACCCCTAACCTAAAAAGTCACTGCCCTTGCCAGGAGCTGGTGTCAGAGCTGATAATTAATACAGTAAATATTTCCTAATATTGTTTTAATTTGGTTTCTACAACAGTTTATAATCATATGTATAGTGTACAATACATTTGCATGCATGTACACTACGTACTGGACACAGTAAGGTTACAGTACAGACATCATCAACCACTTACTGTTCTGTATATCAAAAGTTGTTCTTATTTACCATTACTGTACTGTAACCTATTACTCACTAATACTGTAGTGTATATTACTGCAATATATGCACAATAATATTACTACAGTACAGTTAAAATGTACTTACTGCAACTGTTTGATGTTTTCGTGCATGACTCGTAACCTACGCCGGTAATATGGAAGCATGACGCAACCTATGTTTTGTCTATTGCACAATAAGCTATCAATACTTTCTTAAACAGAAATACAGCTTATTTAATAAACTAAAAATCAAATATCTCGATAATAATTGTTTCTTTTAATTAAATAAACAAATACATTACGTTTGTGAAGTATTATTGCATTCAAAAAAATTATTATTATCAAATTAGTTAATTGAGTTTTAATAAAACATTTATGTGCTCGGGTTCACAATTTTGGGTGTGTTTTATCAATCTCAGTGTTTTGGGTGCAGTGAACAGATCAGTTGGTCTGATAATGGCGCCCAAAATACTTAAATCGATAAAATACAGCCGAAATTTGAAACAAAAGCACATAAATGCTACATAAAAGCACAATCACCTATTAAAATAATCGTAATTTTCTAATATGCAATAAAGCTTCGTAAACAAGATTAAATATTGAGAGAGAGAGAGAGAGAGAGAGAGAGAGAGAGAGAGAGAGAGAGAGAGAGAGAGAGAGAGAGAGTATTGGTTCTGTCTTATTCAATGTCAGGATCCCAGAAAACTTCATGGTTCTGTCTTATTCAATGTCAGGATCCCAGAAAACTTAAAATCTTCTCTCTCTCTCTCTCTCTCTCTCTCTCTCTCTCTCTCTCTCTCTCTCTCTCTCTCTCTCTCTTCTCTCTCTCTCTCTCTCTCTCTCTCTCTCTCTCTCTCTCTCTCCAGTAAATAGATATACACTGTACAGAGAGAACTAAGACCAGCTGGGTGTAGTGACAGGGAGTGGCGCTCAGAGCTGCTAGTGTAACAGAATTTTTATGAGAATTTATATTTAATGGGCATTGCATTGTTCTGCGATATCCCAATACTATAAACACAGACACACACACACACACACACACACACACACATATATATATATATATATATATATATATATATATATATATATATATATATATATATATATATATATATATATATATATATATATATATATATATATATATATATATAT
>NC_090754.1:10660985-10668485 GCF_036898095.1 Palaemon carinicauda
ATATAAACTTGAAACTTAATTATAGCTGTGATTAGTGCTAGTAGTTCCTTGTCTACTATCGAGTAAGCTCGTTGATGCTTCTTCACCTTTGACGACATAAAACAAATAGAGTTAAGGATTCTTTTCTTTGTCTTCTTGCTATAGATAAGCTCTAATCTCATTATCCATCGCATCCAGTTGTATAAAGAATTTCTAGTTGAAATCTAGTGCTTTTAGTATAGGTTTGGAAGTTGATATGGTCTTTATCTTGTCTAGGGATTCCTGACACTCCCTGGTCTATACAAACTTTTTCTTTGGGCTAGTCAAATCGGTCAAAGGAGCGACTAGAGCTGAGAAATTCTGGCAAAACCGTCTGCAGAATCCTGCCATCCCTAAAAATTGTTGTAATTGTTTCCTCTTTGTGGTGGGTGAAGTTTTCCTTATTCCTTTAATGCTAGCCGCTACCGGGGTTATTTGTCCTCTTCCGACTTCAAATTCCTAGTACCAAACTGTTACCTTTCCAAATTAGCTCTTCTCCAGGTTAAACGTCAGATGTGCTTCTCCCAGCTTTTGAAACACCTTCTTCAGGATACGGAGATGTTCTCCCCAGGTCTGTGAATATATCATAATGTCGACAAGATATACACCTATTACTTCAATCAATCATAAAAAGGCATCCATCACTTGTTGAAAGATAGCAGGTACATTCATTAGACCAAATGGTATGACTGTGTATTGATATAACGTAAACTTGGTTATAGAAGCTGATAACAATTTTTTGTTGTCATCCAAAGGAATATGATAAAAGCCTTTAACAAGTTGATCTTAGAGACGGACCTTGCTTTTTCATTATTGTCGAGTAGTTGGTCTATGAGCAGCAATGGATAATTATCGGCCACACAGATCAAATTCAACTTTCGATAGTCCGTACATATCCTGAAAGATCTGTCTGGATTTTTTCACAAGAAGGCGTGGAGAACTTTAAGGGCTAGAACTTTGTTCGCCTAATCCGTTTTGTAACAAATAGTCCACTTCTTCTTTCATAACTTGTTTGTGATACAGCAACATTAGATAAGCATGTTGTTTGAACGATATTTCCGCTGTTTTGAGGTGTATCGCATGCCTCATCAAGTTGGTTCGTTTTGGAACGTTCGAGACAGTTTCAGGGTAACTTATAATCAATCAGCTTAATTTCTCTTGTTACTCCTTGTTCAAATCATTTAATTTCATCTTATAAGCTCTGCATGATTGACAAATTATTCACTATGCTTACAGCCTCTACTTCTTATCCGTCGTTGTCTTCCGTGGATGGAATGGTATGCGTCATACACACCTGTGAAGCTTCGGACTTGTTTTCACTTAAGTATGGTTTAAGTAGGTTAACCTGTACTTTCCTTTGACTTTTCCTCCTTCCTAGTGTTTCGATAACGTAGTTCGGGTCACTGCTCTTCTCCAAAATCCGGAATGGTCATTGGAAGTTGGTGAGTGGGAGTCTCCTTATCGGTAATAAAACCAACACCTGTTGTCCTACCACAAACTGTCTGTCCTTACTTTTCATATCAAACCTTTTCTTAATTTTTCCTTGACTCGTTTTCCGGTTTTTGAGAGAAAATTTTCATATCTCGCCAATCATTTTCCTCAAATTCTTGTCATATTCTCCATCTGTTTCCTTTCGATCACTCCATTTACCTGCCAACATTTTAATCAGTCCTCTTATATCTCGTCCGGACACCATCTCATTCAAGCTACATTCCATTCTTTCTTGAGAAGCATTGTGTAACACAAATAACATCAATGGTAGTAAGATATCCTATTAATTTCCTGTTTCATTACAATACAGAGATAACATATTCTTTAGGGTTTAATGAAATCTCTCTAATGCACCTTAGGTGTCAGGGTGATAGGCAGTAGATAGTTCTCGACTCACATTCAACAGTTTCATCACTTCCTGAAAAAATTTTGACGTGAAAATTGTTACTCGGTCACTCTGAGCAATTTCTGGAATGCTTAACTTGGTAAAAAAGACTAGCAACTTCTCAGCGATTGCTTTAGCACTCATGTGCCTGACGGTTATGGATTTTGGGTATCACGGAAATGGACACATTAAAGTTAACATATATTCATGGCCTTTCTTTCTTTTTGATAATGGTCCCACAATGTCTATCATTTCCTTGCTGAAGGGTTTTCCTGATACTTTAATCGGGTGTAAGGGAGCCTTCTTGGTGTACATGTTAGGCTTTCCAGTCATCTGGCAAACGTGACATCCACAATAAAACTGGCTCACATCCTTATTGATGCCAGGCCAGAACAACTGTTTAAAAACCTTCACCGTTGTCTTCCTTATTCCCATGTATACCGTCTTGTGCGCTACGACCATCACCTGTATTCTCAACCGTGCGGGAGTCAATATCTGACGGTATATCCTCCATTCGGCATTCCCAGGGATATTGGCGGGTCTATGCTTTCTCATTTGCAATATACCTTTAAGATAATATGTGGGAAACTGCTGCACCTTTGTCTCATCCACTACACAGTACAATAACTCTGTAAGTGTCGCAACTCTCCATTGTATATGTCGCTCCTCTTCTTTCGGGCTCTCTTGCAGCTCTCATCAAGCGTACAATCAATGAAATCTTCTTCTTCTATAAACAAGTCGTCCAAGTTTATTGCTCCTTCGGTTTCTCTGACTTCTTCTGCAGCCACCTCCTTCGTCATACTCTTAGTCATCACACAACTAGAAAACAGATATGGATAGTCCTTCTTGAGTTCATTCACTGGACTATGCTTCAATAGTTTCTCCATTACAATGGGACAAGGAAAACACCGCACTGCACTAACTTCATTTCTCAGCAGGACTTCCACTCCTTCGACAGCCAATGAATCCTTTATTGCAAAATCAAAATGACCTGTTACAAACTTACATGATAGTTTCAAACGGCAAATGGGAGTAACTTCCTATCCTTGTATTATCTTCAAAACGACCGGATTCTTCTGTGAGAGACTGTTCCACCATCAGGTGTACCCCTCGGTGTGCACGCTATGATTTGATCCTATGTTGTTCCCATCAAGAGCGGCTAACATACCTTCATAAATATACGGTTTAAAGACATCCACACTGTTTGGGGTTTTCCTATTTATCGTGTAAATATTAGCTTGCTTATTTTCCTCGTCGACCATTCCCGTTGGAGTCTTCATCTTCGTATTCTGTGAGATTGAATTATCCTTAACCACTTGGGTGATTACTTTCGGTTGGTTCGACCAACATTCCTTACTGATATGGCCTTTCTTGCCACATTTATAACAGGCGATAGTAATCTTCTACACGTCTTTCACATTCCCTGGAGGAGGACGATTCGACGATAGTTGCGATGGTACTATTGCATTCTGCTTTGGCCTAGTAGCAGTGGTACTTCCTTTTTAACTATTGAACCTGTTCCCGTAGTTATTACTGAACTGGTTTCCATGGTTCGGCGAATACTTGAAACTTGGTTGGAACGACTGTTTAATCTTTACATTCGAGGAGGGTTTACGGCGGATAGTATTATAATCTTCACTCAGGGAAGTGGCTTTATCAAGTTTCTTCACCTCTCTCTCTCAACTACGTTCGAAAATGTTCAGGAATTCCTCGTAAATAATCTTCCAGCACTATCAATTATTCTAAATCAGTCAACTCGCTCACTTTGGCAGCCTCTATCAATCTCTTAAAACATCGTCGTACTTTTTAAATGTAATCCAGAAAGTTATTTTCTCGTCTGTCTGCAAACCTCGGAATCTTTCATTATAATATTCAAGGGTTATCTGATAAACTTGCAGCATATTCCTTTTAACTTCTTGATACTCCTCCCTCTGGTCATGAAACAAGTCATGATACATACTGCGTCCTTTTCCAATAAGGACACTCTGCAATAACACAGGCCAATCATCTTCTGGTCATTCCATTGTCGACATGATCGTTTCAAAATTATTGAAGAATTCGCTGGGAGCTTCTTCTGTGAATTTTGGAATTAGTCTTTGTGCAATGGTCTCATTAAACACAGGATCATGCATAACAGGGGTCATCTTTATCTGAGTTGCCGACCTAGCATGAGCATTCAACAGTTCCAATTTCCTAGCAAGTCGTGCATTTTCTCTCGCCTCTTCTCTCTCTTTTTCTTCTCCTATTGCAATTTCTCTTGCTTTTTCTTTCTCTCCTTCCTCCCGTCTTACTTCCATTTACCTTGCGTGTTTTGTGATTTCTCTTGCCTCTTCCCTCTATTTTTCTTCCTGCTTTCTCTCTCTCTTTTGTTTTTCTTATTGCAATTTCTCTGGGCTCTTCTCTCTCTCTTTCTTCCCGTTCTGCCATCATCTTCAACTTAATCAAATTTTTTCTACTGCAATTCATCGAATCTCAGCCTCTACATTCCTTTCTGCTTTCATTCCTTCAGTTCCTAGGTCAACTGATACTTGCTTCGCTACAGATTTTGCTTCAGCCTTCTCCAACTGTTCGCGAGCTGCTACAATATCTTCTTCCGACAACTTTCCTGAGTTTATCAATACTTCTAAGGCTAGACACTTGATTTGGGCTTTAATCATTCCAATCGTTGCATGACCAACACATTCCATTAAAATAGAGAGCCACTAAGCTTTAGTTACATTAGCTTTTGACAATTCCTGAACAATTGGTTTTCTAAAAACTCTTGTACAATCAACTGTGCTATTTTGTACTGTACAGAAAATTATACCTCTGAGAATAATATGCAACTCCCAAACAGCAATATATATGAACAGAGAATATCTATAAGGTCTCTTACATTACTCAAAACAAAAACTAAGTGATTACTTTACTTGAACTATTCTAAAACCCACCTCTTTCTTTGGTTCTTAGTCAGGGATAATGCACAAAGTACTGCATCAAGTACTGGTGATCTAGATAATACACACTTTACAAAAGTAAATATATTCTATATAAAGTTAAAACAATTCAAAAGAATTAACACCAAAAATAAATCACCAAATCTAAATCAGAACTAGACCTGAGACTAAGACAAAAAGATGATACTCTACAAAAATTATGCAATCACTTGTTTCACTGAAAATTAATTTATAAACATATTTAATTTTGACAATTAATGAAAAAAGTTAACACTTAACATTCTAGCGATTAAACAATTATGATATTTACATATATGTAGCTGTTACACGTATTTACATATGTGTGGCTGTTACATGTACGTCTTTTGGTTCATATGAGGTTACAGAACTGTTAAGCAAAATTTTCAATGCACTTCTCTGTTTAAACTAATATCACAGGGCCGGTTAAAAAAGAAAAAATCATATGATACAATGTACTTACATTTACACCATACACTTTTACCTAAACCCCCAATAATATCACCAACGTTTAAACAACACTATACACGTTATAAGTTGGATAGAAATCACATATTCATGTTCGAGAGGGAAACAACACACTTGACAGGAGAGAGGGTTGGCAAACATTGGCTCTTTCAAAGGGATAGGCTATGTATTATATATATTGACTTAATTCGTCTAGAATTTTCTAGTAAATCATTCCCTTGGCCTGGGTGTATGGCTCTAGTGGTGTAAGGTTGCCAACTTGGTAATTTGAAGAAGAGGTACTAACCTTGCTAGCGAGACAACCCTCTCTCAGCTAACTCCAACCTCCCTCCTCTCGTAATTTAAAAAAAGAATAAACCTAATCTAGAATTTTCCTGTCCTTCCTAATCATGTGGAAACATAAAAAATGATGTAATCCCTCGTGTTGATGCCTCGTGTGTCATACAGCATACCTAAAAATTACATAATAAATAGTTAATTCTTTAAAATAACGTAAATTAATTATACTGAATATAATGAAAATACAATTATAGGAATGATGACAGTCTTATGTAGTTTACATATATTTACTTAATCCTACATGAGTGAGACTAACTTTATGATCTAGCTATACACCTTTAAAATACACAAATGAAATATATAATTCAAATATTTACTTTTATGCCAGACCAGCTTCGTAAGAACATATATATGTACATAAATATATATATATATATATATATATATATATATATATATATATATATATATATATATATATATATATATATAACCCTTTAATAGAGATAAGGTGTTATTATTTTTCAATACAGGTATGCAGCCATTAGTGGATTGTAGTTATGGAATGATTGTTGAGGGTGCCCACATACGATCATTATAAATATCTAATATGGCTTATGATTAGTTGAAGGTGAAAGGATAGTAATATTTTATTAACAATAAGTGTATTGTACATAGATAGGGGTTTAACATCTGTCATTTTAATAAATAAATTTACAAGACTTAAGAATATATATACACAAACACACACACACACACACACACACACACACACACATATATATATATATATATATATATATATATATATATATATATATATATATATATATTAATATATATATATATATATATATATATATATATATATATATATATATATATATACATGTATATATATATATATATATATATATATATATATATATATATATATATATATATATATATATATATATATATATATATTCAGAGAGAGAGAGAGAGAGAGAGAGAGAGAGAGAGAGAGAGAGAGAGAGAGAGAGAGAGAGAGAGAGAAATATCATAATGCATATTATTCAACTATAAATGTCTTTAATGGTATGCCATTAAACATGACAACATGATACCAACCTATCCAATCCAATCTTCAGTTTATTGATGTCTTGTTCCCTTCTGTGGTATGTTAAAATTCGCGACGCAAAAGCATTACGACAACCTTGTGGACAACGGTAGAGCATTTTAAACAAGCTATAAAATGTCAATAGTAGGCATTAAGCAAGGTGCAAGCAGGAGCTCTTGTCAATGCCTGTATCTAACAGACTTGAATTCGTTCCCTAGCATGACCACCTCTCTGACTACCATCAGATATTTTTATTTTCTGTTTTCCTTCCAGAACAATTAACTATCAATTAAATAAACACATTTCAGACTAAAATTTAGTTTATTTATACATAATAAATATTTTGTATCTTTAGGTTCCAACAAAAATCAGTATAATTCACTACAACTTATATATTGTTTGATAACCGTCCAGAAATGCGTCCGTGGTAAACGTAAACGTCACTGGGTCCACGTCATGGTCAACACACGTATTTCTCTCCCTAGATGCCGGGTCTAAATTTCAGTTTTCACCATGCCCTCAAAATTGAGATGATATTTCTCGATACAAAGTAAGACAATAATGCTGAGTAAATGCTTCAATCCATTTTTCTTAATTAGGTCGGTGTTTCAGACTCTGATGGTGTCTGTTTCCCATTAATCAGAAGCCTAGTTATTTAGTTATATAAAAAAGGAGGGTGTTATGGACCTTGAAATAGATAGCAGTTAGTTAAACCTCAGGAAAACTGGAAGTATAAAGATCGAGGAACTGTTAAAGCTGCACCAAAGAGCGCAGATTTAAGGACAGCGTACCACTTAGGTTGC
>NC_090754.1:10673485-10680985 GCF_036898095.1 Palaemon carinicauda
TCTATTGTAATGGTTCAGTGTACTTTCCTCTTGGTAAGGTTATTAGAGTCTCTTTAGCTATAGTAAACAGCTCTTCTAGGAGTAGGACTCTCTAGTCTTGGGTAGTGCTATAGCCTCTGTACCATGGTCTTCCAATGTCTTGAAGATACACTCGGGCACACCATTTTATCTTATTTTTTTTCTCTTCTTCTTGTTTTTTCTTTTTTTTTTTTAATTGTGTGTTGTACAGGCTTAATAGAAGGGCCATGGATGCCTGGTGGTTTATCAAGAGGTTGTCTTTTCCTTATCAGATTCTTTTTCTTCTCCAGACCCTCCTAACTGTCCTCCCTTCAGTTGAAGTGGCTATCCTGGAGGTTATTCAGTCTTGCATGCGCTATCGGCTCCTCCATGTTGACCAGTTTTTCTGACTTTTTTCTATAGTCTATTGGTTTGATCAATCACTTTATTTATATTTCTATACATATTGTTTTTGTTATAATTCTTGTTAATCTAATTTTTACGTATGATGTCTCTTTTTTTATTACCATTAATTCTTATGCTATGTGGGGACATAGAGCGAAATCCTGGACCGGTACGTCATGGTCTTCATGCAAATATTCAAGACCTTACAGTTGAGACCAGACAGTATAATTTTCTTTTGTGCTCAGCAACTTTGGTTTCTAATATGAAACACTCATCTGAGCTCCGTATAACTGGTTTTAAGAAGCCAATAATGTTGAAATGCCAGGGGAATGGTGGTGTATATTAGGACTGAGTACCCTGCTTCTCATAAGTACTGTAATGAATGTGGATGTCATGAGATTTAGGTAATAAGAATTTGTGGTAGGCATAACAACTTTTATTTGATTCTATCTTCCATTGCCATCTTACCGTTAGGACTAAGATACAAGAAGATGATAGAAAGGCTTCTTTTGAGTTTGTTGGTGATTTCAATCCTCACCATAGGGAGTGGTTAAGTTCTATCTCTCCTACCGATCACTTGACTTAAGAGCTTTAGACTTTGCCTCTGAATCAGGCTGTGAGCAAATCAAAAGTGAAACTACTCACAGGTCTGGTAATGGCTTGGACCTTGTATACACTGACTCCCCTGACATTATAACTAGTAAGGTTCGTTCTCCAGGCGGAACATCTGATCATTCTTTGATTTCATTAGTAGTGAAGACTGAGCAGCCTTTTCCTGATGTATCATACTCTTGTAAAATTTATATGAAATGTCAATCAGACTGGAATGGCTAAGATACCGAGTAAAGGACAAACTGTGGTTCAATGATGATTGTAGACGTACTTATTTGGAGAAGCAGGAGGCATATCATCTTTGGAAGGCTAACAAATCAGATTTGACCTGGAATAACTATACTCAGCTTAGAGCTTTTTCTCGGAGAGTTTATGCTTCAACTGTAAAGGAATACAATTTAACCATAAAAGAAACCCTATCTGGTACAACTCAGGAACATAAATGGTAGTCTACCCTTAAATCTGCACTCTTTGGTGTATGTGCAGCAGTTCTTCCTTTACTTGAACCAGATGGCTCAGTCACTCACTGTTCAAAGGGAAAGACAACAACCCTTTAGTTGATGTTTTTGGCAATATACATAATAATGAAATACTTAAACTTCCTCATTCCAGTTTTCCTGAGGCTAAACTGACTAGTTTGGCGTTTCAATCTAATGAAATTAAAGCTCTGTTGATGGACCTTGATGCTTATGGTGTAGACCTTAATGGTAATTTTTCTTTGTTTTTTATAAAGACTGCAGATTTCATAGCTCCAAAGTTATCTGCTATCTTGCGCAAGTTAGCAAGAAGAGGAGCTTTTAGCACTTGTTGGACAGTTGGTAATGTTACTCCTCTATGTAAATGTGTTTGTTGTAGCTCAAGTCCAATTGATTACCGCCGAATTTCTATAACTCTCATATTATATAAAGTTTTTGAACGTCTTCCGGCAAAACTTCCTGATATGTTTGCTGAAGCTAATCATCTATTCCCTAGTTTGCAATTTGGTTTTCATAAAGGCCTTGGTGCATGTGATACCCTTCTTACAATCTCCTATGCTTTACAGAAATCCCTTTGATTGTGGCCAGGAAGTTTGTATAATTGGCCTTGATTTAAGTGCTGCCTTTGACCGTGTTAATCATGAGGTCCTTGTTTTCAAACTCGAACAGTTGGGAGTGAGTGGGTCGTTTCTTAGCATTATTATTGATTTTTTAAGTAATAAATCTTCAAGAGTTTTTTGCTGATGGGCACCCTAGTGAGTATAGCAATGTGATACCTGGTGTTCCACAGAGTAGAGTTCTTAGCCCATTACATTTCATGATATATACACATGATATGTGGTTTGGACTAGAAAACAAACTTGTTGCATATGCAGATGATGCTACTCTCTTTGCATCAATTCCATACCCTGAATGTAGATCTGTGGTTGCTGAATCCCTTGATAGAGGTCTAGCTAAAATTAGTGCATGGTGTAAATTATGGTGTATGAAGTTGAGTCCTAAAAAAACTCAAAGTATGATTGTAAGTAGGTCAAGGACAGTGGCTCCTCAACATCCGGATCTCAGTATTGATAATGTTTCTTTAACTTTTTATGACACTTTTAAAATTCTTTGGTGTGATTCTCGACAGAAAATCTACTTTTGAGAAACACTATAGGCCTGTGTCTTCTTCAATTGCACCAAAAATTGGCTAATGGAGAAAGTCTCGCAGGATTTTCGGTGATCAATCTATTCTGAAGAAGTGTTTAAATTCTTTCATTATACCTTGTTTCGAGTATTGTTTTCTTGTCTGGTCTTCAGCTGCTGATTCTCATTTTAATTTGTTGGACATAAACTTACGATCGATAAAATTTCTTATTCTTGATATAGATATTAATCTTTGGCGCCGTCGTTCAATT
Organism: Palaemon carinicauda; assembly: GCF_036898095.1. Taxonomy (NCBI): domain Eukaryota; kingdom Metazoa; phylum Arthropoda; class Malacostraca; order Decapoda; family Palaemonidae; genus Palaemon; species Palaemon carinicauda. The sequence continues at coordinate 10,676,373 of NC_090754.1, forward strand.
AGCTCATTATGTATGTTGCATATGATATTTCATAATTCTGACTATCCCTTACATTCAGATCTTCTAGGAAAATTCCATTTTTTTTCGTATTACTAGGCAGGCAGTTAGTTCTAATAGCCAGGTCTTCTCCATCATGAGGCTCAATACTACACAGTATTCCAGAAGTTTTATTCCAGCTGTGACCAAGTTGTGGAATGATCTTCCTAATCGGGTAGTTGAATCAGTAGAACCTCAAAATTTCAAAGTTGCAGCAAATGTTTTTATGTTGAACAGGCTGACATAAGTCTTTTTATAGTTTATATATGATATATCTGCTTTGGGCGTTTGTCAGTGCGTATGGGCCAGGTAGTGAGAAAAGTGAAGAAGATCGGAATGAGTTCTGGAATGATTTAACTAGGTGTGTAGAAGGACTGGGTAGAAGGAATTATGTAGTTGTTATGGGTGACTTAAATGCTAGAGTGGGCGCTGGAGAGGTAGAAGGTGTCATTGGTAAGTATGGCGTACCAGGTGAAAATGAGAGTGGTGAGAGACTGGTAGACATGTGTGTTGAACAAGAGATGGTAATAGGTGCTAGCTTCTTTAAAAAGAAAGATAAGAATAAGTATACATGGGTAAGAGTGGCAAATGGAAGAGTAGTAGAAAGGGCATTAATGGATTATGTGTTGGTAACTAAAAGAATGTTTGGAAGATTGAAAGACGTGCACGTGTTTAGGGGTATGGCTAACGGTATGTCTGATCATTTTTTGGTGGAAGGAAAATTAGTTGTAGCAAAAGAGTGGGGGAATAGAGTAGGTGGATGTAAAAGGGAGGTAGTGAGGATTGAAGAGCTAATAAAACCGGGGGTAAAAAGTAAATATCAGGAAAGGTTGAAAATGGCATATGATGAGGTGAGAGTAAGAGAAACTGGTAATTTAGAGGAGGAATGGAAGTTAGTAAAAGAAAATTTTGTTGGGATTGCAAGTGATGTATGTGGCAAGGAGGTTGTTGGAGGCAGCATGAGGAAGGGCAGTGAATGGTGGAATGAAGGAGTGAAGGTGAAAGTGGAAGAGAAAAAGAGGGCTTTTGAAGAATGGCTGCAGAGTAATAGTATAGAGAAGTATGAAAAATATAGAGAGAAAAAGGTGGAAGTAAAGCGCAAGGTACGTGAGGCAAAGAGGGCAGCTGACCTGAGGTGGGGTCAGGGATTGGGTCAGTCATATGAAGAGAATAAGAAGAAGTTTTGGAAAGAAGTGAAGAGAGTAAGGAAGGCTGGCGCAAGAATTGAAGAGACAGTGAAAGATGGAAATGGAAGGTTGTTAAAAGGAGAGGAGGCAAGGAAAAGGTGGGCGGAATATTTTGAAAGTTTGCTGAATGTTGAGGATAATAGGGAGGCAAATATAACTGCTGTTCCAGGTGTTGAGGTGCCAGTGATGGGAGATGAGAATGAGAGAGAGATAACAATAGAGGAAGTGAGGAGAGCACTAGATGAAACGAGAGTAGGAAAAGCATCTGGTATGGACGGTGTGAAAGCTGAGATGTTGAAGGAAGGGGGTGTGACTGTACTTGAATGGTTGGTGAGATTGTTTAATATGTGTTTTGTGTTGTCAATGGTACCAGTAGATTGGGTTTGTGCATGTATTGTACCACTATATAAGGGTAAGGGAGATGTGCATGAGTGTTGTAATTACAGAGGTATTAGTTTGTTGAGTGTAGTTGGAAAAGTGTATGGTAGAGTACTGATTAATAGGATTAAGGATAAAACAGAGAATGCAATCTTGGAAGTACAGGGTGGTTTTAGAAGAGGTAGGGGTTGTATGAATCAGATTTTTACAGTTAGGCAGATATGCGAGAAATATTTAGCAAAAGGTAAGGAGGTGTATGTTGCGTTTATGGATCTGGAGAAAGCATATGATAGAGTTGATAGGGAAGCAATGTGGGATGTGATGAGGTTATATGGAGTTGGTGGAAGGTTGTTGCAAGCAGTGAAAAGTTTATACAAAGGTAGTAAAGCATGTGTTAGAATAGGAAATGAAGTGAGTGATTGGTTTCCGGTGAGAGTGGGGCTGAGACAGGGATGTGTGATGTCGCCGTGGTTGTTTAACTTGTATGTTGATGGAGTGGTGAGAGAGTTGAATGCTCGAGTGCTTGGACGAGGATTAAAACTGGTAGGCGAGAATGACCATGAATGGGAGGTAAATCAGTTGTTGTTTGCGGATGATACTGTACTGGTAGCAGACACAGAAGAGAAGCTTGACCGACTAGTGACAGAATTTGGAAGGGTGTGTGAGAGAAGGAAGTTGAGAGTTAATGTGGGTAAGAGTAAGGTTATGAGATGTACGAGAAGGGAAGGTGGTGCAAGGTTGAATGTCATGTTGAATGGAGAGTTACTTGAGGAGGTGGATCAGTTTAAGTACTTGGGGTCTATTGTTGCAGCAAATGGTGGAGTGGAAGCAGATGTACGTCAGAGAGTGAATGAAGGTTGCAAAGTTTTGGGGGCAGTTAAGGGAGTAGTAAAAAATAGAGGGTTGGGCATGAATGTAAAGAGAGTTCTATATGAGAAAGTGATTGTACCAACTGTGATGTATGGATCGGAGTCGTGGGGAATGAAAGTGATGGAGAGACAGAAATTGAATGTGTTTGAGATGAAGTGTCTGAGGAGTATGGCTGGTGTATCTCGAGTAGATAGGGTTAGGAACGAAGTGGTGAGGGAGAGAACGGGTGTAAGAAATGAGTTAGCGGCTAGAGTGGATATGAATGTGTTGAGGTGGTTTGGCCATGTTGAGAGAATGGAAAATGGTTGTCTGCTAAAGAAGGTGATGAATGCAAGAGTTGAGGGGAGAAGTACAAGAGGAAGGCCGAGGTTTGGGTGGATGGATGGTGTGAAGAAAGCTCTGGGTGATAGGAGGATAGACGTGAGAGAGGCAAGAGAGCGTGCTAGAAATAGGAATGAATGGCGAGCGATTGTGACGCAGTTCCAGTAGGCCCTGCTGCTTCCTCCGGGGCCTTAGATGACCGCAGAGGTAGCAGCAGTAGGGGAGTCAGCATTATGAAGCTTCATATGTGGTGGAAATGTGGGAGGTTGGGCTGTGGCACCCTAGCAGTACCAGCTGAACTCGGTTGAGTCCCTGATTAGGCTGAAGGAACATAGAGAGTAGAGGTCCCCTTTTTGTTTTGTTTCATTGTTGGTGTCGGCTACCCCCCAAAATTGGGGGAAGTGCCTTGGTATATAGATAGATAGATATCTGCTTTGTCGTTGTTACTGTTTTTTAGAATAATTTGTTGTTATTTTTTTCTCCTCATTTATCTATTTCCTTATTTCATTTCCTCACTGGGCTATTTTTCCCTGTTGGAGCCCTTGGGTTTATAGTACAGTATCTTGCTTTTCCAACTAGGGGTGTAGCTTGGCTAGTGATAATAATAATAATAATAATATACAAATAACATATTTGTTGAAGTATTATAATTTTACATCAAGGCCAGGAACTTTTTCATCCCGATGATTTGAGTCTTGCACCTCTACTGGTTTCGTAACAGTCACGTGTTAAGCATAACCCCTAATGCAAATAATTCATAAGTTTACTCTATTTATGAACAGCTATTTTTTTTCTTGTTCACTGATTTGCTTGAACCGATAATATTATATTCAGTAATAAAGAGAAATAATATAGTAGAAGCCATTAGAATCATGATCAGATTGTGTCATTGCTGGGAACATAAAGATATTTTATTGTTTAAAAAAAGAAAAATCTTTGAAGCTGTTTTATATCAAATAGATGCCATATAGTGCTTGACCTGTACTGTTTACTGAATAAGCCTGATGATGCCTACCACACTGCATTGTACAAACGGAACCAGTTGGAAAATAAGTCATCAAATGTCTATTATGGGCATCGAATATTTCTCTGGCACCAATAACAGATCAATATCTGTCTAGAAAACAATTTGTTTTTAGTGAGTCATGGAATGAATTATAAAGGATGAAGGAAGGTCTGAACAGGAAAAGAAGAAATGTTGGACTCAAAATGAATATGAATAAAACTAAGATGATGTTCAATAAAAATGCAAAGAGACAACAAATAAGTGTTATGGACGAACCTCTAGAGATTGTTAATGGATTCAAGTATTTAGGACAGACATTAAGTGCTACCCAAGAACACGAGACCGAAATCTGAAGAAGGATAAACATGACGTGGAGTATATTTGGTAAACAAAATTAAATCATGAAAAGTAAAATGCCACTATCTCTAAAGAGAAATATATTTAATCAGATGGTCCTACCAGTATTAACTTATGTATCAGAAACTTGGAGTCTTACTAAAGCTTTACAATATAAACTAGTTACAACTCAAAGAGCTATGGAAAGAATAATAATGATAATAATGATTATGATAATAATAATAATAATAACACCATCAGGCACAAAAAATTAAAGCAGGGATGGGGAAGCAAACTACAGCAGAGGATATTAAGGATAACAAGACGAGCCTCCAGGAATTGCAATCGATAAAGGGGTAAGATGAGAAGAAGATGGATTAACGAGCTAAGAAAAATTTCGGGGTTAGACAGGCATTGAAAGACACACACACACACACACATATACATATATAAATATACATATACATATATATATATAT
>NC_090754.1:10688485-10705985 GCF_036898095.1 Palaemon carinicauda
CTCAGGCACGCTGTTCTGTCTTTTTTTCTTCGTATTTTGTTAAGGTTTTTATAGTTTATATAGGAGATATTTATTTTAATGTTGTTACTCTTCTTAAAATATATTCCTTGTTTCCTTTCCTCACTGGGCTAATTTCCCTGTTGGAGCCCATGGGCTTATAGAATCTGGCTTTTTCCACTAGGGTTGTAGCTTAGCAAGTAATAATAATAATAATAATAATAATAATAATAATAATAATAATTATCCAAAAATGGAGAACAAATATGGCTATACGCATATATTTATTAATAGTATATGTTTATATATACCAAAGAATTGAACATTTCACGGAAACATGTATGCTTATGAATAATGTATAATAAGGATTTTAAAATTGTATAACTAAAACGTGTAACAAAAAACTTCAGGGTATTTGATTAATTCAGAATACTTTGTAGGAGTCTTCCTTCCACAAAACCAAAGAGAACAAAGAAAATCTTTGTCACGTTCCTTTTCCTTCAAGTCTCAGAGATGAAATCCAACAGGCGAGGATACGGTTCCTCAAAGCAAGGACTGGGATAAATGGCTCTGAGCCAAAAACTCAGTGAATACAGAGAGTAGAAGGATATAAACATGAGGCTAAAAGGAGAATAAGTACTTAACTAAATGATGATGGAAAAGGGGTTAATCATTCAGAGGGCCAAAGGTATGAACTACCGTAGTAGTGAAATTGAAGATATTCATTAAGCTTTATTGGATTAATTAAGTTACATACAAGTACTGAATCTAATTACTGTTATTCGTGGAGGGACTGGTATTCCAGTCAAAACATATTGCACAAGCGCAGGAGTTCCCCTTCTTCATCTCTAATATTTATTTACAAGACGGCGTTGATTAATTATCTCATATATATATATATATATATATATATATATATATATGTATATATATATATATATATATATATATATATACATATATATATATATATATATATATATATATATATATATATATATATATACATATATATATATATATATATATATATATATATATATATATATATATATATATATATATATATATATATATATATATATATGTATGTATATATATATGTATATATATATATATGTATATATATATATATATATATATATATATATATATATATATATATATATATATATATATATATATAAAGATCAACAAATAATAAAAAAACTGTTAATTGACTGAAATAACTACTCGCTACCAACAAAGTATTATATTACAGGCTATCATCTCTTATGTAATATTGAAGTTCCTGTTAATGAGTTTTTTGAAATAAGTGAAACCGCGTTAAATATATAAAAGATATATTCGATTTCTGTGACTTAAGTATATAGAGAAACAAACATATTTTCAAGCTAATTCAATTAATGAGAGAGAGAGAGAGAGAGAGAGAGAGAGAGAGAGAGAGAGAGAGAGAGAGAGAGAGAGTGGTTGTTCAAGTCCTTAGTTTCACGTCCTTTCAAAAAAAAAAAAAAAAGACACTGGCCTGCACGAAGAGTTGAAAGATTTGAGAGTATCCTTAGACTCGAGTTTCTGTTTTTTGTCTCCTATGTACATTTGATTTTGATGAGAGAGAGAGAGAGAGAGAGAGAGAGAGAGAGAGAGAGAGAGAGAGAGAGAGAGAGAGAGAGAGAGAGAGAGAGAGAGAGAGAGGGTGTGTCTACTACAATAATACTCCAAATAAACTGTCATCGAATATGTGAAGATAGTGTCAAAGCCCCATTCCGGCCAATTATGAAGGGTGTGTATGACATTGAACGGAATATATACGCGTATCGTCAAGTGTGTAAGTAAATCTGCAATTATTCACAAAGAATTGCTCATTATATAGTCCTTAAATAAAGTGAAACAGTAACTTTATTTCAATAACATATCATGTTATTACCAGACATGATATGAGTATCTAGTTATTCGGCTATTTAAAGGTAAACCAACGTTATCAGTCGTTTGTGTGTTAGAAGTAAATAGTGGAAGTCGAAAAATTTCAGAGTAGTATTTCCATCATCCAAAGAAATAAATCTGAATGTTGTAAAGTGATTCTTACATAACACCAACCAGATTTAAAAATAATTCTCGTAATTCTCGGACTGACATGAACCTGTTATCCTAATTCCTGAATTCCACCCCTCTCTTATTCCAATTATATCACCTGGTCCAGCAAAGGGCAGTGAAGATTTCCGTTGTTCCATTCCTCACCATCCATCTCACCCCAACCCCTTTTCATTCCCTTTGCGAACAGATTTTGTTTTTTTTCGAAATTCTTCTCGGACTTGATTTGGTTTGACCTTCGGGACTAGAGGCATTAATTTCTCTCATGGTATATATATATATATATATATATATATATATATATATATATATGTATATATATATATATATATATATATATATATATATATATATATATATATATATTTATATATATATATATATATATATATATATATATATATATATATATATATATATATATATATATATATATATATATATATATATATATCGTTTGCCACTGCATTACACTTATGTAAGTTTAACTTCTTTATTCTTTTATTTCTTTAGAATTTTATACCTACACTTCACTTCCATAAGGGAGAGTTTGGTAAACTATCCTTAGAAAAAATATGGAATTATCTACCTAATCTATGAAAACATCCCCTTGCCTATCTAGCTTCATGTATTCTAACTCACCTCTTCCTTCATATTATATCGATGAAGGAAGTCAAACTGAAAAAAGCTGAAAATATCAGATGAAGAATTTCAAATTGATATTTATATTAATCTAAAAATCAATATGTAATACCAATTCACAACAGACAGTCAATATCATATAATGGGTAATTATGGTAAATGACAGAATATATATTACATTAGTCCGTGAAGGTCATTGGGCTTATCATAATATCAGTAACTTAAGTAATAATGATACAAATGATAAGGTGAAAACTGGAAGTGTATGAAACTGTATTCACTTAACACTTTCAAGTGACGCAAATGTAAACATTGGAAAAAAAAATTAGGAATATTGATTCTTTATGTTATATTTAATTACCTGAAAAGATAATAATAATAATAATAATAATAATAATAATAATAATAATAATAATGATAATAATAATAACAAATAGGTAGAAGACCCACTTTTTAGGCAAGTAAGATTGAAGGTAATGGATACCTCATTGACTTTTTTATTGATCTAATTTTCTTTTTCTCGAAAGTTGGAATTCACCAGAAACTGTACTATTCTGGTTTTTAGAGAGATATGAATATTTATCAGTAAATAAATTATTTCTTCAATAAAAAAAAAATACTATTAAAAGTTTATCTATGAAGTCAAGGGACGTTGCAAGGTCCGGTGATCTATGCTTTTCGGCGTTTTCATTCGTGGGGTAAGTTGCAACGCGTTTTAAACATCAAGGCACGTCTGCTCAATTTCAGGCTTCAGGAATAAAATGTAAGCGAGGGCTTCAAGGCAGTATTAATATGAATCCGGGGAGTCTCATACCAGACAATGAATTCTCATTGGTTGGGAATGCCCCGAGAGCAATGTAGTAGCTGTGCTGCGAGGTGCCCTTAGGGCCGAGTGCTGGTCCAGGTGATTGGGTCGTGAGTGTCACGTGTGAAATTCCTGGTTAAAAGAATCTATGCTCTGTTTGGCCATGGACCTCGATGGGACAGAATCTATTCCAAGCAAGCTGCTGTTCCGCTCATCGGTGGTGTGTTGATTGGTATACCTAATCGTAGTGGGAGGTGGGGGTTTGATGCTTCTTCAGCATGTAAGTAGGAGAAACATTTACTGGGGTGTTGAGAATAAGTTTCTTCTACTGAATCAATAGAGCCTCCAGAATTCGGTATTCTTCATTAAGGGATATCTTGAAATGGAACTATTAAGGGTTTGTTATGGTGATAAGCCAATAGTATCGATATCAGTATTGATATCACTAGCATCGGCCTCTTTTGTGAGTATTGTTATTGGTATCGAGCACTGTTAAGACACCAGTAGCGGTATCGGTATCGGCCTCTACCATGATTATCTGGTATCGTTATTGCCCAAATGAAAAATTTGTAGAAATTGCCGATACTCCGATACTGGTACTTTGGTTACTCGAACATCAAAAAATTCCTTGTGCTCAGATCAAACGTGTGTACTACACGTGTATCACACACGCCCGTACATTGTAACAGTATTTATATATATATATATATATATATATATATATATATATATATATATATATATATATATATATATATATATATATATATATATATATATATAAAAAAAAAAAATAAATAAATATATATATATATATATATATATATATATATATATATATATATATATATATAAATAAATAAATAAATAAATATATATATATATATATATATATATATATATATATATATATATATATATATATATATATATATATGTGTGTGTGTGTGTGTGTGTGTGTGTTTTTTTTTTTTTCTTTTTGTACATTATCACCCTCCCCTCTCACCTGTCTATTCTTGTATGTATTTGAATCATTGTGTTTAATTTTTGTGTGTCATTTTTGTTTAGAACAGCTTGTATTTATAATCGCGATGCGTAAAAATGAAGTCAGTTTTAATTACGCCGTCTCTCAGTTATCACCCAACAACTCGCTCGCTTATTCTGGCCTATTCTTTACAGATTATCAAACACTTCTTCACCCAAGGGGTTGATTACTCTATTGTAATGGTTCAGTGTACTTTCCTCTTGGTAAGGTTATTAGAGTCTCTTTAGCTATAGTAAACAGCTCTTCTAGGAGTAGGACTCTCTAGTCTTGGGTAGTGCTATAGCCTCTGTACCATGGTCTTCCAATGTCTTGAAGATACACTCGGGCACACTATTCTATCTTATCTTTTTTTCTCTTCCTCTTGTTTTTTTTTTTTTTTTTTAATTGTGTGTTGTACAGGCTTAATAGAAGGGCCATGGATGCCTGGTGGTTTATCAAGAGGTTGTCTTTTCCTTATCAGATTCTTTTTCTTCTCCAGACCCTCCTAACTGTCCTCCCTTCAGTTGAAGTGGCTATCCTGGAGGTTATTCAGTCTTGCATGCGGTATCGGCTCCTCCATGTTGACCAGTTTTTCTGACTTTTTTTCTATAGTCTATTGGTTTGATCAATCACTTTATTTATATTTTTATACATATTGTTTTTGTTATAATTCTTATTAATCTAATTTTTACGTATGATGTCTCTTTTTTTATTACCATTAATTCTTATGCTATGTGGGGACATAGAGCGAAATCCTGGACCGGTACGTCATGGTCTTCATGCAAATATTCAAGACCTTACAGTTGAGTCCGGACAGTATAATTTTCTTTTGTGCTCAGCAACTTTGGTTTCTAATATGAAACACTCATCTGAGCTCCGTATAACTGGTTTTAAGAAGCCAATAATGTTGAAATGCCAGGGGAATGGCGGTGTATATTAGGACTGAGTACCCTGCTTCCCATAAGTACTGTAATGAATGTGGATGTCATGAGATTTAGGTAATAAGAATTTGTGGTAGGCATAACAACTTTTATTTGATTCTATCTTCCATTGCCATCTTACCATTAGGACTAAGATACAAGAAGATGATAGAAAGGCTTCTTTTGAGTTTGTTGGTGATTTCAATGCTCATCATAGGGAGTGGTTAAGTTCTATCTCTCCTACCGATCACTTGGCTTAAGAGCTTTAGACTTTGCCTCTGAATCAGGCTGTGAGCAAATCAAAAGTGAAACTACTCACAGGTCTGGTAATGGCTTGGACCTTGTATACACTGACTCCCCTGACATTATAACTAGTAAGGTTCGTTCTCCAGGCGGAACATCTGATCATTCTTTGATTTCATTAGTAGTGAAGACTGAGCAGCCTTTTCCTGATGTATCATACTCTTGTAAAATTTATATGAAATGTCAATCAGACTGGAATGGCTAAGATACCGAGTAAAGGACAAACTGTGGTTCACTGATGATTGTAGACGTACTTATTTGGAGAAGCAGGAGGCATATCATCTTTGGAAGGCTAACAAATCAGATTTGACCTGGAATAACTATACTCAGCTTAGAGCTTTTTCTCGGAGAGTTTATGCTTCAACTGTAAAGGAATTCAATTTAACCATAATAGAAACCCTATCTGGTACAACTCAGGAACATAAATGGTAGTCTACCCTTAAATCTGCACTCTTTAGTGTATGTGCAACAGTTCTTCCTTTACTTGAACCAGATGGCTCAGTCACTCACTGTTCAAAGGGAAAGACAACCCTTTAGTTGATGTTTTTGGCAATATACATAATAATGAAATACTTAAACTTCCTCATTCCAGTTTTCCTGAGGCTAAACTGACTAGTTTGGCGTTTCAATCTAATGAAATTAAAGCTCTGTTGATGGACCTTGATGCTTATGGTGTAGACCCTAATGGTAGTTTTCCTTTGTTTTTTATAAAGACTGCAGATTTCATAGCTCCAAAGTTATCTGCTATCTTGCGCAAGTTAGCAAGAAGAGGAGCTTTTAGCACTTGTTGGACAGTTGGTAATGTTACTCCTCTATGTAAATGTGTTTGTTGTAGATCAAGTCCAACTGATTACTGCCGAATTTCTATAACTCTCATATTATATAAAGTTTTTGAACGTCTTCCGGCAAAACTTCCTGATATGTTTGCTGAAGCTAATCATCTATTCCCTAGTTTGCAATTTGGTTTTCATAAAGGCCTTGGTGCATGTGATACCCTTCTTACAATCTCCTATGCTTTACAGAAATCCCTTTGATTGTGGCCAGGAAGTTTGTATAATTGGCCTTGATTTAAGTGCTGCCTTTGACCGTGTTAATCACGAGGTCCTTGTTTTCAAACTCGAACAGTTGGGAGTGAGTGGGTCGTTTCTTAGCATTATTAATGATTTTTTAAGTAATAAATCTTCAAGAGTTTTTTGCTGATGGGCACCCTAGTGAGTAGAGCAATGTGATACCTGGTGTTCCACAGAGTAGAGTTCTTAGCCCATTACATTTCATGATATATACACATGATATGTGGTTTGGACTAGAAAACAAACTTGTTGCATATGCAGATGATGCTACTCTCTTTGCATCAATTCCATACCCTGAATGTAGATCTGTGGTTGCTGAATCCCTTGATAGAGGTCTAGCTAAAATTAGTGCATGGTGTAAATTATGGGGTATGAAGTTGAGTCCTAAAAAAACTCAAAGTATGATTGTAAGTAGGTCAAGGACAGTGGCTCCTCAACATCCGGATCTCAGTATTGATAATGTTTCTTTAACTTTTTATGACACTTTTAAAATTCTTTGGTGTGATTCTCGACAGAAAATCTACTTTTGAGAAACACTATAGGCCTGTGTCTTCTTCAATTGCACCAAAAATTGGCTAATGGAGAAAGTCTCGCAGGATTTTCGGTGATCAATCTATTCTGAAGAAGTGTTTAAATTCTTTCATTATACCTTGTTTCGAGTATTGTTTTCTTGTCTGGTCTTCAGCTGCTGATTCTCATTTTAATTTGTTGGACATAAACTTACGATCGATAAAATTTCTTATTCTTGATATAGATATTAATCTTTGGCGCCGTCGTTCAATTAGCTCATTATGTATGTTGCATATGATATTTCATAATTCTGACTATCCCTTACATTCAGATCTTCCAGGAAAATTCCATTTTTTTTTCGTATTACTAGGCAGGCAGTTAGTTCTAATAGCCAGGTCTTCTCCATCATAAGGCTCAATACTACACAGTATTCCAGAAGTTTTATTCCAGCTGTGACCAAGTTGTGGAATGATCTTCCTAATCGGGTAGTTGAATCAGTAGAACCTCAAAATTTCAAAGTTGCAGCAAATGTTTTTATGTTGAACAGGCTGACATAAGTCTTTTTATAGTTTATATATGATATATCTGCTTTGTCGTTGTTACTGTTTTTTAGAATAATTTGTTGTTAATTTTTTCTCCTCATTTATCTATTTCCTTATTTCATTTCCTCACTGGGCTATTTTTCCCTGTTGGAGCCCTTGGGTTTATAGTACAGTATCTTGCTTTTCCAACTAGGGGTGTAGCTTGGCTAGTGATAATAATAATAATAATAATAATAATATACAAATAACATTTTTGTTGAAGTATTATAATTTTACATCAAGGCTAGGAACTTTTTCATCCCGATGATTTGAGTCTTGCACCTCTACTGGTTTCGTAACAGTCACGTGTTAAGCATAACCCCTAATGCAAATAATTCATAAGTTTACTCTATTTATGAACAGCTATTTTTTTTCTTGTTCACTGATTTGCTTGAACCGATAATATTATATTCAGTAATAAAGAGAAATAATATAGTAGAAGCCATTAGAATCATGATCAGATTGTGTCATTGCTGGGAACATAACCATATTTTAATGTTTAAAAAAAGAAAAATCTTTGAAGCTGTTTTATATCAAATAGATGCCATATAGTGCTTGACCTGTACTGTTTACTGAATAAGCCTGATGATGCCTACCACACTGCATTGTACAAACGGAACCAGTTGGAAAATAAGTCATCAAATGTCTATTATGGGCATCGAATATTTCTCTGGCACCAATAACAGATCAATATCTGTCTAGAAAACAATTTGTTTTTAGTGAGTCATGGAATGGATTACAAAGGATGAAGGAAGGTCTGAACAGGAAAAGAAGAAATGTTGGACTCAAAATGAATATGAATAAAACTAAGATGATGTTCAATAAAAATGCAAAGAGACAACAAATAAGTGTTATGGACGAACCTCTAGAGATTGTTAATGGATTCAAGTATTTAGGACAGACATTAAGTGCTACCCAAGAACACAAGACCGAAATCTGAAGAAGGATAAACATGACGTGGAGTATATTTGGTAAACAAAATTAAATCATGAAAAGTAAAATGCCACTATCTCTAAAGAGAAATATATTTAATCAGATGGTCCTACCAGTATTAACTTATGTATCAGAAACTTGGAGTCTTACTAAAGCTTTACAACATAAACTAGTTACAACTCAAAGAGCTATGGAAAGAATAATAATGATAATAATGATTATGATAATAATAATAATAACACCATCAGGCACAAAAAATTAAAGCAGGGATGGGGAAGCAAACTACAGCAGAGGATATTAAGGATAACAAGACGAGCCTCCAGAAATTGCAATCAAAAAAGGGGTAAGATGAGAAGAAGATGGATTAACGAGCTAAGAAAAATTTTGGGTTTAGACAGGAATTGAAAGACACACACACACATATACATATATAAATATACATATACATATATATATATATATATATATATATATATATATATATATATATATATATATATATATATATATATATATATATATATATAAATATATATATATATATATATATATATATATATATATATATATATATATATATATATATATATATATATATATATATATACCAAGCATATGTAATCATAAATGTATATACATTGCTTACCTTCCTACATATTCCCTTACGAGTAAAAAGCAATAAATCGCTAATAACGTCCGAGTGAAATAACGCAGAATTAGATAAGCATTACCCATCTACCTGCCCCTGGGAAATCAATTCTCGCACCCCAATGAAATGTCTGTGTATTCTCGCTGGAGAAAATATTCTCCGTAATTAATTACATAGTTTAAATGTAACTAAATTCAGATATTAATTAAGCCCATTGATGATGTGCATTGTTAGTTGAACTTCAGAATTTATACATGAAAATGGAGGAATGTCTATTTTGATATTCCGTTTCATGTGAAAAAAAAAATATCCCAAATTATTATCCATTTTAGGGAAATTCTCTCAGGAATGTTGATATGCCATTAACAATTCCATAAAATTAACATTTACTATTTTAGATATAACGTTCATACGGTCACAAATCTATATGCATCTGATATCTCATCATAAATAACATTCCCCTAATTCCAAAAGCGATAAAATTTCATTTTTAATACATTTCCATTAACCCCAGCTTTCTTTTCCTATCTGAGGTATCCCGTTATGAGGGGTTAATGGAAATAGATTTGCCTTTTCTCCTTAATGTTTTCTTTGGGTATTATTTGGAACATTGAAACAAAATACTGTTGGCTTAATCTACTCCTTACCTGGAACCACAGTTATATTGCTGCTCAGTTTAGACCCTTAGGCTCTGTACAATTTGGATTAATATTAACTGGAGATCAGGCGATAAAGGAATGTTATTCATTGGCTGATTATTCATTCAATTACTGACTAAACCTAGCGCCTCATGTCTTCAGGATTTGCCACCTAACCAGTTCTTTGAGGATTTATTACTCCAAGATCCATATATAAACACACACACACACACGCACACACACATATATGTATATATATATATATATATATATATATATATATATATATATATATATATTTATTTTTATATATATATATATATATATATATATATATATATATATATATATATATATATATATATATATATATTTATATATATATATATATATATATATATATATATATATATATATATATATATATATATATATATATATATATATATCTGTATATACATATATATATATATATATATATATATATATATATATATGTATGTATATATATATATATATATATATATATATATATATATATATATATATATATGTATGTATATATATAATATATTTTTGGGCTCAAGCCATGTCGTCCTGATGGAAGTTCCTATAGGGTAGCTTCCTAGGGTATATTACAACTACGGCGATATTCCCAGAGAATTTACCTTAAGGTACCAGAATTCTAACTCCTGGAGCGAGTATCCCTCGTGAAAGGGATATCGCGACAAATCAGAGGACGTATTCTAGACACGTCACATGGCAATCTACATCCTGGACAGAGATTTCGTCTCATAGGAGGTGATTGACGAGATACGAATTCGGGAAAGAAAAAGGGGAGCCGCTCCCAAGGCTTCCCTATCCCCCGATTCGTATGCGTGCCTGGCGCCAATCCTGGCGCCATCTGCATTCCTTTTTGCGTAGCTTAACAACTCGGTGTTTTTTCCTGTTTTTCTCGCAAATCTTGGATTTATTCAACTTTTCATGGCTTCTCCGTCTTCGTCGGCCTCTGATAAGTTGAGTATAGTGTCTTTTATGTATAAATGTAGGCTCTTGGTAAAATTTTGAGTGATTAATAGGATTAATCTTTGATACAAGAGCCGTAGCCTACCAGAGGCGTCTTGGACGCTGTCGCTCGCTAGGTATAAATTAGTTAGTCAGAGCGACATTCCTGGTTGTTTTGCTTTAATAAATTTTAGCTATTTAGCATTACATGGGATTTCCTTTCGTGCTTAGTATTATTTGGTGAAGTATTCACCATTCTGGCCTACGCTAGGCTATGTAGCCTAGTCGTTTGGTCCTAGTACTTCATGCATGATTTTGGTTTTTCCGAGTATAATTAAAATTTTATTGAAGCTTTAGGCTATATTTTATACATTTTAGACTGTGTGGATATTTCCAAGATAGTATACGAGTGAGTTTCGGTGAATTAGGTAATCGATTCTCTTGGTGCCTAGGCTAGTAGCTTATGGAGCCTTAGTATACTTTATCATACTCCCCGGTTGCTTTCTTTTCTTCGGAGAAGGTATGCAATCCCTTTCCCTCTGTTTAAGCCTTGGGCTTATCCCTAAGTGGTTTTTTCCGAATTTATTTTCGATAAAACTATACTAGGGTGTTACTGTACCTTCCTGTTCCTGTAGTTATGGTTCAAGAGGGACAGAACAACAGAGTTTTTAGTCTGAGTCTGTGTTGTCTGGCTTGGGGCTGAGTCCCCCTCGCTGACCTAATACATACAAAGGGAGCTTAGCTCCCTTAAATCACTACCGAAGGTTTCTGTAGTTATGATTCCTTCTTTTGTGATCTACCAGACTAGTCCTGTTGCTGTTCTCGGGGGAGGATAAGTTCTTCCCTTGGGAGTAGCAACGCCTTCCTTGCTTTGGTGCTCTGGAAGCTGGCAAGTATTGCTGGCCTTTCCCCTTAGATCTCCCTTAGGCTAAGATAAGTTTCTTGGCTGCGGGTGATCTGTCACTAAAGCAAGGTTGGCAGGACCCTCTTGTCCTTTCCCCCTCTTTCTTCGTAATGGCTGAGCCATTACTGTACTGTACGTCGTTCTTCATCTGGACCTAGTTTAGGTTAGGATGTGGAATTGACTCAGCCCCTTGCCGGCCGGCAGAGCTGGCCGGCAGGGGTCTTACTGTACTGTACGTCGTTCTACTTCTGGACCTAGTATAGGTTTGGATGTGGAATTGACTCAGCCCCTTGCCGGCCGGCAGAGCTGCTGGCCGGCAAGGATCTTATGTTTTCGAGTGCTGCCCGGACCTCTCTTGGTCCCTCATCCATGCCTGCCGGCAGAGCCGGACGGCATTGGTCAAGGAAGCCTGAATTAGTTTCTCCCCTTCCTTATATGCACTCTTTCGGTTGCCGGGCTTGGAGGTTGTGTACACTCTTATCCCGGCATCCATTCTATTTTTCTTCTAAGTGCTGTACTTGTCCCGGCTGCCGGCCTATGAGGCCGGCAGCCGGGCAGGTGTAGTCTTCTGGTTCTTTTGCTGCCGGCTGGCATCGGTCTTGTACCTTTGCCGGCCGGCTTATGTCAGCCCTTGTCTGCCGGTCACCAAGAGTGTGGCCGGCAGCTGGGTACTACCTTGTGTAGTTGCTGGCCGGCAGCCATTGCCGGCCAACACTGGCTGTTACCGGCCGGCAGTTGCTGCCGACCGGCACAGGCATTTGAACCAGAGTGCTGCCGCCCTATAGCTGTTAAGTAGTGTACTTTAAAGCTAGTTGTGGTGTGTGCCGGCCGGCAAAGGCAGGCCGGCACACATCCCCCTACACTGTACTAGTATTCTTCTGTATAGCATATACAGTAAGAAGAAAACTATAGTAAGGGTTTTGGTACAGCACTGTATCTTCTAACACTATTGTGTTTTCTTGCACACCCCTTTGCTGTTGCCCTCAGATAGGAAGCTGAGTTCTTCCCTGTCTATTATCTAGGATTTTAAAATCATTGCTTAGGTGTGAGCTCCACCTGTTTCCTCTGGAAACCTTGCATTGGTTACTCTAGAAGAGATAAATCATTTTTGATTTTATTATCTGGAAGGCTACAACAATGGGTTGTGAGGGAAACACAAGTGTGTGTCTTTCCCCCCCCCCTAAGCTGTCTGACTTTCTTTTGCGAAGTGAGTTCGATACAAAAGAAAGACTGACTGCCTCAATGTCTCTTCAGACTACTCTCGAGACGATGGCAAGTGACCCCAAGGTCCATGAAATGTTCATGGTAGTGGCCAAGCCTCATCTGGCCACAGTGACGAAGGACCTTTATGGCTTCGTCAAGGCAAGGAGAGCTTGTAGGGAGTTCGTGTTTACCTCGGCTACGGTGAGGCACGAGCTAAAGAAACTAATCTCCTCCAACAATTGGGGAAAAGACCCTTTTTCCCTACCGACTTGGTCAAAGAAGCTGTTGATAAAGCCGCCTTGGAGAATAGAAACCTTCTCCAGAAGTGGGGCCTGGCTATCAAAAGAAAGTCTTCCCCGGATGAGGGTTCTCAACCAAAGAAGAAGACTATGAGGACTAGGCTACCGTCTCGGCCAGCCAAGCCTCTTAGACAGCAACAGCAACTGCAATTGCCATTGCCCCCAGTGCCCCAGATCGTGGCACAAACCCCGACCACCTTTCAGTGGGTACCCCAGGCCGTGTCGACACAGTCCACGGCATTCACCCCAACGTTCGAAGGGCAGTCTACTTCCTTTCGAGCAAAGCCTAGAGGAGCAGCCAGAGGCTCGTCTAGACGCCCCTCAAGGGGAAGGGGACTCAGGGGTGGTCATGGTCAGGAAGGCAAGACCTCAGGACGGCAGTCCAAGCGAGGTGATACCGGTAGGAGGGAGACTTCTGAAATTTCGGGATCGGTGGACCTTCGATCCCTGGGCCCACAGCCTACTCAAGAATGGACTGGGCGGGAGCTGGTACAGCACTCCACCCCCGTGCCTTCGGTTTTTCCAACACTCCACCCCCGTTATGGAGGAGTACGTTCAAGAACTGTTGGAGAAAAAGGGTGAAGCCCATCAATTTCTAAGGGAGGCTGTTTTGTGTTCCCAAGAAAGACTCGGAAAAGCTCAGAGTCATTCTGGACTTGTCGCCACTCAACAAGTTCATAGTGAATTGCAAATTCAAAATGCTAACACTGCAACACATAAGGACCTTACTGCCCAGGAGGGCATATTCCGTCTCTATAGACTTGTCAGACGCCTACTGGCACATTCCAATTAGCCATCGACTCTCCCCCTACCTAGGGTTCAGGCTACAACGAAGACTATACGCCTTCGGAGCCATGCCATTCGGGCTAAACATAGCCCCAAGGATTTTTACGAAGCTTGCGAATGTAGCTCTCAAACAATTTCGCCTAAAGGGAATTCAGGTAGTAGCCTACCTGGACGACTGGTTGGTGTGGGCAGCATCCGAGACAGAATGCTTGCAAGCTTCCAGTCAAGTGATCCAGTTCCTAGAGTACATACGCTTCAAGATCAACAGAAAAAGTCTCGACTTTCTCCATCTCAAAAGTTCCAGTGGCTGAGAATCCACTGGGACCTTTTGTCACACCGTTTCTCCACCTCGGCGAAGAAAAGGAAGGAGATAGCGGGTTTTGTCAAGAGACTTCAAGATTCCGAAAGGATATCAAGACACGAGCAGGAGAGAGTACTGCGCTCTCTCCAGTTTGCTTCGGTGACAGACCCAGTGCTAAGAGCACAGCTAAAGGATGCAATCGGAGTTTGGAGAAGTTATGCATCAAACGCGTGAAGAGATCTGAGAAGACCAGCCGCTTCGGCTAAGTACTCTTCTCAGGCCTTAGTCCCAAGCCAGACATCTAAAGAAGTCAGGTTCTTCTTCAGCCACCTCCCCCGTCGGTGACGATTCACTCAGACGCCTCGAAGGAGGGATGGGGAGGTCACTCTCATCGGAAAAAAGTCCAGGGGACTTGGTCCAGGCTATTCAAGACCTTTCATATAAAACTTTCTAGAAGCTAGGGCAGTGCTCCTTACCTTAAAGAAAGTCTCCCTGCGTCATTCGATCCACATAAGGTGGTGATTGACAGCGAGGTAGTTGTGAGATACTTGAAACGACAAGGATCGAGGTCACCACCTCTCAACCAGGTGATGTTGGCCGTCTTCCGATTGGCGGAAAAGAAGAAGTGGTACCTGTCGGCAGTTCACCTTCAAGGAGTCCGCAATGTGACAGCGGACGCTCTATCCAGGTTCACACCGATAGAGTCGGAATGGTCCTTAGACGCAGGATCATTCTCCTTCATTCTGAATCAGTCCCAGAACTGCAGATAGACCTCTTTGCGACGAAAGACAACAAGAAGTTGCCCCTGTACGTGCCCCGTATGAGGACCCCTTAGCGGAAGCAGTGGACGCGATGTCCCTCGACTGGAACAGATGGTCCAAGATTTATCTGTTCCCTCCTCACAACCTTCTGTTGAGGGTCCTCAACAAACTGAGATCCTTCAAAGGGTAGCGGCAATAGTGGCCCCCAAGTGGCCGAACAGCGTGTGGTTCCTCCTGGCATTGGAACTGTAGCTGAATTTTGTACCACTACCAGATCCAGTTCTGACCCAGCGAGCCCAGAAGTCAACTGTCTGCGCTTCATTACAGAAAACCCGGACCCTGCAGCTCATGATTTTCTCTCCCTAGAGGTGAGAAAGCGTTTCGGGATTTCGAAAGCCAGTATAGACTTCCTTGAGGAATATAAGTGCAAATCTACTAGAAGGCAATATGAGTCATCTTGGAGAAAATGGGTGGCCTTTTGTCAAGGCGAAGATTCCGCAGGAGATCTTGACAGACTTCTGCTTATCTTTTTTCCCCACCTCCATGGTCAAGGGTTGGCAGCGAACACGATTTCAGCGTGTAAGTCTGCTTTGACAAGACCCATTCTATATGCCTTCCAGGTCGACCTAGGTAACGAGATCTTTAATAAAGTCCCGAAAGCCTGTGCTAGGCTCAGACCTTCAGCACCTCCAAAGCCTATTTCATAGTCTTTAGACAAGTTCTTCATTTCGCTTCTCTGTTGAGCAATGAAGAGTGTGCGTTAAAGGATTGGACACAAAAAGTTATTTTCCTATTTTGCACTCGCGTCCGGGGCCAGGGTTAGTGAGATTGTAGCCTCTCGAGAGAGGCAGGTCGTGTTCAGTTCCTGGATGGGGAAGAACTGAACCTGTTTCCGGATCCTACGTTTCTCGCCAAGAATGAGTTACCCACCAACAGGTGGGGTCCCTGGAGAATCTGCCCTCTGAAAGAAGATGCATCTCTATGTCCAGTAGAATGCCTAAAGGTCTATCTTCATAGAACTTCAGACTTCAAGGGTGGTCAACTATTCAGGGGAGAAACATCAGGCTCAAATTTATCGCTGAATCAACTCAGAGCGAAAATCACATATTTTATTCGCAGAGCGGAACCTGACAATACACCCGTAGGTCACGATCCGAGGAAAGTTGCCTCATTCTTAAATTTCTTTAATTGTATGGATTTTGAACATCTCCGTTCATACACTGGCTGGAAGTCTTCCAGAGTGTTCTTTCGCCACTATGCGAAGCAAGTAGAGGAACTAAAAGAGATCCGTGGTAGCAGTGGGTCGGGGTGTTAACCCTACTGTTTAACTCTGCGAGGAACAGTGGTCTTAATTGGGACGATTAATTCCAGGGTGAGTGTGTAGTTACATACTGTACTACAAACTAAGTGAGGGCACTGTGTTGCCCATCCAGACTGTTCCATTTCCGAAGGTGAACCTAGCATAAGTGCAGACATGTGTGCCGAGCGTTTCTAACGCTAATGTCATTGATTTGTAATACAGGCTTTTATGACTTTGATACCTCGGTATCTTAAAAGTGGCATCTAATGTTTTTCTTTCAGACAAACAAGCTCTGTTTACCATCATACTTATGCTTATAGTTTTGGGTTATCCTCTTCTTATATATATATATATATATATATATATATATATATATATATATATATATATATATATATATATATATATATATATATATATATATATAATTGTGGTTAACCTGTCTATTTATTGCCTGTCAATAATCTGGTTCTTGAGAACCTTGCGTCTCCTTCACCTGTGTCAATTTATTGGTATAATTGAGCATTCATTCTATGTACCTTATCTGGGATAATTCTAATAGAATTGTTCCTTTATGCAAGCTATGTTGCATTGGTTTTCCTCCTATGCGGATATAAAACCTTTGTCCAATACAAGTATTGTGCGGAAAACTGGTCGATATTTCATATTGACGCAGTGGTCCTTTACAAACTATGCTTTACTTAATATAGGGCGAGACCACTATATTAGCTTGCCTGGTATTCATACATAGATATATGTACTCTTCGAGACTTTTCCAGAG
>NC_090754.1:10718485-10745985 GCF_036898095.1 Palaemon carinicauda
TTGGGAATAGGACGTGGATCCGTCCGGGCATGATACATTGAAGCCGGCCTTGTCGTATCGTATCCACGAGCCGTTGTTCAGTCTGCAATTGAACTCTTTATTGTCAAAGGGATAAAGCTTATCCAGACAATTTTCATTTGTATGGGAGAGAGCACCGTCTAGAACTATACCTAACTCCCATGAATCCATTAAGTTTTTATGGAATTCAAATGAGTCAGCTGTACATATTTTTCTATCCATTGCGTCTGAACAGTGAGTTAATTGATTTAAGTCTTTAATGACAGTATATGTTTCCTTGTCTGGGGAAATCAATACGTGTCCTGTCAAACTGGATATTACTGTATTTGAGTGATTCGTCATGAAAGTCGGAAATGGTGATATCCTGTAAGATTGCCAGGCATCGGAAGAATCAAAGGGAATTGTAATCATAATCCTGTTATTTTCAACGCTTACTGTAATTAGGCTGTAATAAAATTCTAACCTACATGCGTCTAACAAAGGAATATAACCTAGTTTCTCCCGTCCATTCTCCACAATTAACTTCAAGTATTTTATTGGCAACAAATGGGGTGACAGCACACCTTTAGTCGCTAATGTGATAGCTTCCACATAATCTTTTGATTTCTCAATGAAATGTGCAATTCTGTTATGTATGTGATCTATTTTTGAATCATAATACGTTAACGTTGCCAACAAATCCTGTACATCCATAATCTGATTAATATTACTTGAATGTTCATTTACTAAACTCATAATTTGACTGATTGAATCTAACTGATTCCTTAGTTCTGACATAATCAATTCATCTTCATGATTCAAGAATTCAATTTTCTTATTTTGATTACTAATTTTAAGACGATTGGAAATTCCTAAGCCTAAACTTGCAATAGAACCAAAGATGTTTTAGTGCTGCAAAAACAAACGGGTTACGTTTCTCAATATCATCGTGTCCTACAGTCCACATCAAAAAGTCACGAGCCTAAGATTCCGTCTCGTAAGTCTTATTTTGCAAGTCTTCAGATAGCATCTCTGCAACTTTTAGTGTCGATGCAAGCGAACTCTCTGTATTAAAAGGAAAATGTCTTCTATGCATTTCATTTAATGAGACAGCAAACCTTGAAATGGCGCTTTTTAAGCTAGTGATGTCATTCTCTAGGAGAAAAATTGCTTGCATTCGCATCTCAACAACTACGTTACTTGATGTGATAAAAACGTCTTCTTGTCTTTCAACTATAGTGCCATATTTAAAATCTATACTTCTAGTTTTAGAGCTCATCCCACACGAGAAAAATGTCTGAGCGAACAATATCACTCCCAACAACAAAAAATTCATCTTGGAAACCTGTAACGAGAAAAATATATGTAATTACTCCTGTATTAAGAAGAAAAACTTTTAATATACAATGTGTAAAAAAAAAAATCTTTCCCTCACTTCTTTCCCTCTTATTTTAATTTTTTATATGAGCCAATGGTACGATTCTCTCATCAGTAGGTTGGGATACGTTTTGAACTCTAAACCTATTGGCCGTTAATGTTTCCAAAATGTTAAATGGGCCTTCAAACTTAGGTGTTAGTTTATAATTGAGTCCTTTACGTACATTTACCTGTATGTATACATTATCACCCACGGTATATGTTTTAGTTGGCTTCGCTATTTAACAATGATTCCTTTCGATTATGATTTGTGATTCTTCTAAATTCTTTCGAAGGATATCAAAACGACTTTTGCTTGCATTTATACATTCTTTTAAAGGATTTGCTAGATTAGTTGTAGGCGTTAATACATGGAAAGGCGTTCTAACTGGGGTACCATACAATGCTTCGTGCGGTGACATTTTAATTGACATATGATATGAATGATTTAGAGTACTTAGTACCACAGGTATTGCAATATCCCAGTTGGGGCCTGATCCCCCTAGTGTTACTCTTAATATATTCAAAACCTTCCTATTTGCTCTTTCCACTAGCCCTTTCGACTCTGGGTGATATATCATGGTATTTATTTTCTTTATGCTAAGGAATTCACACAATGAGGTAAGAAAGTGATTATTAAATTCTCCACCCAAGTCTGAGATTATCATGTGTGGAATTCCATGTTTACAAATGTAACACTCGTAAAACTTCCTAGCGCATTCAATCGCAGTTTTAGTTTTGAGCGTTAGTTCTGTATATCGAGTTAAAGCATCTACACTTACTAAGAGGTGCTTATTTCCCCTGTCCGACTCGTAAAATCCTGTTAACAAATCTAAATGTATTCTTTCAAAGGGTTGATTGGGCACGGGATAAGCCCCTAGGCTGACAGGTGTTTTCGTATGCCCTTTGTTTTCCTGACATGTGCGACAATTAGCTATGTGTTTTTTTTATATCTGTAAGCATCGTATGCCAATAAAACAATGATTTGGCTTTCTGTGACATTAATGAGAACCCCGGGTGTCCATGCAACGGATTTGCATGCAACCAATTCAGGACAGTGGAAATAAGTGAGATTGGTACCACTACCTGGTCGTTAGTTACATGTGGTGTATTGCGGGTTTTCCTTGTCACGGTCCTACACAGAATATTGTCTTTGATTATATAATTCTGCTGCTTATACTTTATATATTCCTTTTCCTTATGATTGCCTCTCAAAGCATTTATAATTTTTTCTAATTTCTGATCTTTTCTTTGCTCAGTCTGTAATAATTCAGCACTCCAGCCCAAATCTTCTTGTTCATATATCATTTTAACAATAGGCATGGATGTTGATATATCTATTAATTCAGCTAAAGGCTCTGTACTAGATGACACGGGGTTGCGTGATAATGCATCAGCAATGATATTTGCTTTCCCTGGTAAATACCCGATTCTTGCACCAAAGTCTTGAATGATCAAATGCCACCGAGTTCGTTTGGGGCTGTAGTTGGAGCCTTTAAAGAAGTCGGTTAGTGGTTTATGATCAGTAAGAACTTTAACGGGATAACCGTATATTATGAACTTAAAATGCACCAGTGAATTATCAATAGCTAGCCCTTCCTTGTCTATTACTGCATACTTACTTTCGGAAGTTCTCAGTTTTCGAGAATAAAAAGCTATTGGGAAAAATTGTTTATCATATTGCTGAAGCAATACCCCACCTACTCCTAAGTCTGAGGCGTCTGTTGCAATGAAGAATTCCTTACCGAAGTCAGGAAATTTTAAGATAGGAGAACTACACAGTTCATCTTTCAAGGTATTAAACGCCTGTTTATGCTGCTCAGACCATATGAAATCTACGCCCTTCTTCGTGAGATCAGTTAAGGGAGCGGCTATTATTGAATAATTTCGTATAAAACGCCTGTAATATCCACTACAACCCAGAATTTGCTGTATTCCCTTGACATTAGTAGGTATGGGAAAGTTACGGATAGCCGACACCTTATCATGGACTACTTTAAGACCTTGGCTTGACACCATAAAACCCAAATATATTCTGTTTTGAAAAATTCACACTTACTAATCTTTACCCTTAAGTTATGTTGTCTTAGTCTCTGTAGTACTAGTTCTAATTTAAGTAGATGTTCTTCTAAGGTGTTGGAAAAGATTACAAGGTCGTCCATATAGGCATGCAATATATCCGCTAGCAAGTCTCCAAACACAATGGTTATCATTCTTGTAAATGTTATGGGAGCACAACGTAAACCAAAAGGCATCCGTAAAAATTCATAATGTCCCCTGGCTGTGCTGAAGGCTGTGTATGGGATACTATCTTCTTCTAATGATATCTAGTGAAAGCCTTTAAGTCCAAACTGGTAAAATATTTATTCTGACCTAACAAAGACAAAATATTTTCAGTACATGGCACTGGGAATCGATCAGGGATCGTCTGCTCGTTTAGAGGACGGAAGTCTACGCAGATATGCCATGTTCGATATTTTTTCGGTACAACTATTAATGGAAAGATATAAGGGCTGTTCGATTTCCTAATGACTCCTTCTTCTAGCATTTTACCTACTTCATCATATATTTCATTCTGGAATTTCATAGGGAGTCTGTACGAGGGTACATAGATGATTTTCTGCTTGTCCTTTAACCTTATTTGATGCTCGATCACATCTGTTTTTCCTAAGGATCCATCCGTAGTGGAAAAAACATCATGATATTCAGTTAAAAGTCAAAAATTTTCTGCTGAATTTCTTCGTCTTAAATATCTTTATTGATTTTATTTCTAATAGATTGCAAAAGGGATTCATCCGCAACTGATTGAGCGTGATTGATTTCAGCAACGGTAAGAATACGATGTTTATAAACTTCTACATCCAAGATATGTTGATTTTTGTGAATTACTAAATTGGTATTTAAATGATTACAGACTTCAATATTACATTGTTGATGTGAGCCTACTGTATAAATAGCTTGTGTGACCGACAATCCCTTAGTTATCAAAGTGTCGGAAAGGATTAATATTTCAGATCCTGGTAATGTGTTCTTCACTTGCACTATTAAATTCGAAGGTACGTTTGACTCGATAGATTGCGTGCAAGATGATATTACGGGTGAACCAGAATTCTGCTGGGTCGCGTATATTATTTCTCTATTAGTGAGAAAAGTTATTGGTTCTTCAATGTACGTCACGATTACATTTGTCGTCTCCTTTTTATTCAAAACTGATTTCAAGGTATTAGAAGACTTATAGAATTTTCCTTTGATATACACGCCGTGCTTAGCAGGGGCTAAGATAATGTTTTGATTGCCCATAGATGGATATCTTATAATTACAGCTGGATACATATCAATGTTTTGTAAAACAACAAATATATCGGCAAACGTGCGCTTACCGACCTTGAACTGAACATGAGTTACGCCTATTACATATAATTCCTTATTTCCTATACCCGAGAGTCTCACTCCGGATTTTTCTATCGGAAAGTTCGAAAACAACAAATGATGTGTCCTCAGATCCTTGATATTACGTGGACTATCAGAGTCAAAAAATAATGTAAATGATCGGTGTTCTAAATTTACAGCATATAATGTTGGTCGTAACTCATTTTGGCTTATTATTGTATGAATTCGTTGCAAATCTACGTGAGCATGCACTGATTTACTTAATTTGGCCGTGTGTTTCATAGGAAAATTTATTGCCTCACAATGATCTGATAAAACATTAAATTGATTATTCAATACTACTGATGTTGACATGAATGACCTTGACCCAACATCACTCTCTTCCCCACTGGAGTTAATTGTGTGGTGTTTGCTTTGCTCTGCACATTCTGAAAATTAGTCTGACCTTGCGAGGTCTGGTTTGACGGCCCGGGCTCACCGTTATTCGAAGAACTGTTTGTTTGTTTGGGATTCTGAACTACATTGACGTTTGAATGTTTCTTCTTATTAAAATGAGGATTTTTATTTTTATTTCCATATGGAACTGACTGTGGAATTGACTGTGTATTTCTAGGATTCTGTTGTGTCTTACGCGAGTAGCACTGACTATATGAATGAGTCGAACTGTTATGTATCGAACAGAATTTCGTTCTGCAGCCCGCAATCAAGTGACCTTGACGTTTGCTATTATAACACGTCATTCCCGCAACTTGACTATTATTAACTACATTTACTTGTTGTGGCTTTGTTTCATTTTTTGCAAAAACTTGAGTTAACACGGGATCAAGGTCTGGACACTTAGACATGTGTTTATTTATCTGTTTATATACATCCAATTCCATACTTGCAGGCGTTAACTTTTTATCAAAACACCGCACTAAAGCTTCAGGGGACCGTCCGCCATGTCCGCCATTTTTTTTTCTAATGAACCAAATCACACCATTTCTATATATGTTTTAGACATATATAATACCTTCATCATATAAAAATTTCAAGTAATTTGATCAAAAACTTTCGGATTTATTAGCAAAAATCATGATTTAAAAAAAAAACTTAGGTACATTTTTCCCGACTACTATAATACCAATTGTATTGAAACTTTTACCATAAAAACTACTCTATCAACCGAACAATTCTGTCAGACAAAATTTTTATTTTCCTTTTTTTTTAATGAATTTTTATTTTTTTTTTCCTCGTCTAGACGGAAAATAATCATGAAAAAAAAAGTAAAATGAAAATGATAATTTTTTCTGACAGAATTGTGGCATTTTTAATCTTCTTTTCAATGATATCTTTATCTTCAAAATTGAACAATAAATAACTGCGAAAAATGTACCTAAGTGCGGATAAGTATGTTTTCGAGTTATGAGCTCCTAAAGATTTGCCATATAAATTTCTGCATTTTTCATAAAAAAAAAATTAAAAAAACATTATTATGGAAACTTACTTGTTATTTTTATTGTTGATATTGTTGATTTCTACAGCATGGCTCCTGGTCCCCCCCCCCTTAAAAGGGGTATTAATACCTTAAGTGTACTAATACACTTAGTGTAAGGGTGTCGGGAGCTGCCTCCTCCCTCATTGTTGCCAGGGTTTTGCAGAGCTAAAATGCTCCAGCTTTATATTCTTCTCCTTGTTTCTCTGTCTTCTTTGTTCTTGTTTTTATTCTCTCTCTACTTCTTGCTCTTTCTGTATCATAAATTTTGAAGGAAGTGTCTATATCAGGACTTTTTCCAAATAACTTTACCATCAAGTTACTTTGCATGTATCCAAAATTATTTTCCAAAACTGTTAACCGTGATGCAAATTTTACTCTAGGCATGCCAAAAAACTTTTGTTTGGGGCACTTCATCCAAAGCCTAGAATGCAGAGATTCATTTGGATTTTGAGTCCAGCCATGCAGGCATCTTTGCAATAATTTGGGGTCAGCCAAACTATTGAAAACACTTCTTATGTGTGTGCGAATCTCATAGGGTATTCCTGCAAGATGATTTTTCCTTGTTGCATGTGATGGTATTTTTTCTTTTTTGGCTACAGCTCTATTGTAAAAACACCATGATTCAGGCCCAGCAGGGCACATTTGATGGACTGGGTGTTCATCATCAGATGTCAAGTGATAATAGATAGCCCAAATAGCATTTCGCATCTGATCCACTGTTGTGTTTATATTATTTCTTATTGCCATACCATAATATACTTGAATATTATTTATAATGGCTTGGGTCAACTTGTTTTTTCCTGACAATAAACTTCTTTTCATCTGTTTTCCACTTTTTGTTGTTATATATTCACTCACTTCTGATTTCATTTTTATGAGCCTGTGGCCCATTCTTTTTTGGGCATGACAAATACACTCCTCCTTCTCTACCTTCACACCTTCATATGGCCCTTGGCCTTCATTCATTTCACATACTGCATTGTATGCACTCGAGTCCCCATCCCCAACAAATGTTTTATATCTGAAACCATTATTCAATGATCTCGACCACATTCTCGTTGCTTCTTCTGCTTCCATAGCACCAGATTTTCCTTTAAAGTTTTTATTGCACTTATGAGTTGGCTTATTTCCTTCTTCTTGTCCTTCCTCATTTCCTTCTTCTTGTCCTTCCTCATTTCCTTTGTCACATATTTTGCAATAATTACACAAAATTTCACAATCGAGTACTTTTCCTGTGAACACATCAATAACGAACCCTACACCTACGTGTGACTTATGACCCCTTGATAACCAAGTTCCATCAAAAGACACATCTATATCTATTACGCCATTTTCATCAGGTATTGCCAACTTATTTTCTATATAAAATTTCTTTACATAATCATACGTATATTTTTGCATATCACTGTAATGTTTTTCCATTTGTTTATAAAGATAAGAACTATGTCTGGCATAAGATCCCGCTGCCAGAGGCTTGCAGAAAAATCCTCCCATTTTATTCAGGCCTGCTCTTCCTATACCTGTAGTAAGAGAATGATACACTTCTTGTAAATTTGCTTCACCAAATTTATGACATTCCCATCCCCTCCAATGCCTCCTTGGGGGGAGGTAGCTAATGTCCGTATGGCAACCATCACAAGATACTCTAAATGTCGTATCCCATCTGTCCCTTTCTGCGTGTACACTGACTGACTTTCTACAGTTTTGCTTTCTACAAGTCACGCCTTTCATCATTCCTTCTAGCTGTTCTTTTGAAATTGTGTATTTCTCATCATATTCTGGGATATCACTAATATCAATCCCAATTGTATGATCAGGAACTGGCGGTGAAATCGAGTCCTCACTCACGTACCGTGAAGGTTGAGGGCTTGAAAGTAATTCCTGGCTTACATCCCGTGACGTGGATGGCTTAGGCTCGCTAAATTCTCCTTCATCTGGCAGCGAAAATGAATGACTAAGCTCCGACGTAGAAGGCTCCGCTCTCTCTCTCTCTCTACTAAGCTCCGACATGGTAGAAGGCTCCTCTTTCTCTCTCTCTCGCGCAGACAATGCGAGAGCTGATGACAAAGAAAGCGATTGTTTTTTCTTCAGTTTTTCCTTCCGAGCACTCACTAATTTTGAAAGAATTTCTTTCCTTGTACCCCTCTTTACAATGCTTTTCCTTGGCATGATGTGAAATTCACAAGGAATTATAAAAAACACTAATAAACACGTGGGCGAATGTAAACAAAAACACGTGTGTCTCACTCTCACGAGGTCTAAGACTGTACTGGCGTGTGTCGCATAACTGCGTGTTCACTGAGCTCTCTTCCCCTGATACGCTACATCATTGCCAGACGTACGAAATTCGAGAAAAAAAACGAAAAAATCGATGTATATATACAAAAAAAAACACGCAAAGACGAACTGTCAAACTCAGCCGCGCAGACGACGTCCTAGGATGACGTCATGATTTAAAAACCCCCGTATCATCATTATTTATGAAAATAATGGGTTGAAACTTCTGGAGAGCATGTACGATATGTTTCTCTATACAGAGAGACAATAAAACGATTTTTGAATTTTTCAAGTTGGTATGCCAAAATACCACCGCGGACGGTCCCCTTCAGGCAACATAAGTGTCATGCAAGTTAAATACATTAATCGTAAAAAATCTTTCACGGAGATGTTATCTCTAGTAACCCAAGTGGAATTACCTAAAATATCTTGATATTCATTAAGCCTATCGGCTATGAGAGCTGCTCTCTCAATAACTTTAAGCTCAGTCATAGTGGCTTGATTAAGTGTATTTCTTTACGTTAATACTACATCCAAGGCTTCTTCACCCCCATAGACCGCGCATAGCCTAACTTTGAAATCATCCCAGGTAACTGCTTCTTGAAATGAAACACCTCTTAAATACGCTCTCGCATCTCCTTTAGAAAAATCTATAAAACTTTTAGCTTCTTGTAATTGTACAAAAGGGTGTACGATTTGTTTGGCATTTAAATGGGCATCGACGGATGAAATCCATGACTCCACATTCTGAGGCAAGAACCAATTAATCCGACCCTGAAAAGGAAGGCTTGCTGATCGAGCATTTACAAGTGTCACAATCGGGAGGGGGTTACCCTGTCCTGCTGTTGCGTTACTCGGTCCAGGGGCTGGGCTCACAGGGGGCGTCATGTTTACGGTATTTCTTTTCTACCTCTTCGACCCCTTGCAATTCTATCAAAATATCTATATGAACACAGACGTCCACTGCGTAAACACATAAGCACTAAATGATAAAGATTATAACAAAATTCCCCAAAACAATGATACTAATACAAAGATAATTTCCGAGAACTTCTGAAAGAAAACGAAATACAAAGATATATCCCGAGAATTTCTGAAAGAAAACGGAATTATCAAAGAGAGAGAAAAAAAAATTCTAGATGAGAATTCGGAGTTGAACACAGTTTCCTTTAATGAAAGGAAATAGAAGATTAGCAAACAACTCACCTCAGTAATAATGGACTATCGACTCGTGGTAACTACACCTCACTGCTCAATACTGAAATGAATAAGAAAATGTACTTAGCTTATATGGCGTGGTGTGATGTCGTCATTTCCTCTCTCTCCCTTGATGTTTGGGTGAATGTTTTCGGTCCGATTTCCTCTCTCTCTCTTGATGTTTGGGTGAATGTTTTCGGTCCGATTTCCGTTGAATATAGAGCTTCCTGGATATGTTTTGTAAGCGTTGAACGTCAGTCCTTGGTTTTCTTAGGATGTTGATTGAAGATCCAGTTCATCAGTTTGTATGTATAACATTCATTAAATGTTTCATTTCTTTGATGGACTATGATACTTAGTCAAAATTGTAGATTCATTACTGTTGATTTCTTGAAGATCTTTCTCTGGTTTTCAGAGTTTCATTCACTGGTTCTTGAAGATCTTTCTCTGATTCTTAGAGTTTTATTCGCTGGTTCTTGAAGATCTTTCTCTGTTTCTTAGAGTTTTATTCGCTGGTTCTTGAAGATCTGTCTCTGATTCTTAGAGTTTTACGCTGCCACCATTTATTAGTGTGCTACTGTTGTTAACACACAATAAGTATGTTAGTTGGTATGTTACATCTTCAAGTAAAGTCAAGTAAGTTAACTTTAAAATGGTTTATTCTTTAAGAACAACGGTGTTAACATCTCCATCACAGGAATATAGATGGGTTGGTCGGATGACCATTCCGTATGATGTCTTAGTAAGAACTGGCTAAAATATCGATATCACAGATATCGTATAGTCAGTTATCTCATCATTTAAACACATAATGTAAACTAAACATTGATATAGGAAAATACCCAGTTCCGTTCTCACAGGCAACCTTTCCCACGGACTGGTTAGTGTTTACTCTTCATAAAAATGTTACATTGCTGAGATATGGTATTCACATCCTGCTATGATCTGACTACAGCACTTCACACACTAGCTTCTACTTCCACAATGACCTATTAGGTCATGTGTTTTAAACATGTAATATATAATTATTGCATATATATATATATATATATATATATATATATATATATATATATATATATATATATATATATATATATATATATATATATATATATATATATATATATATATATATATATATATATATAAACAGGAAATTGGCTGGCCTAGAGTATGCTACTGCCGCTGTCCCTATTAGCAAAACACCCTAGGACTTACAAAGCTTGCCTGCCAGAATGCTTGAAATATCATTTGA
Source organism: Palaemon carinicauda (assembly GCF_036898095.1). NCBI lineage: Eukaryota > Metazoa > Arthropoda > Malacostraca > Decapoda > Palaemonidae > Palaemon > Palaemon carinicauda. The sequence goes on from NC_090754.1 coordinate 10,729,498, forward strand.
GGTTGGACTCAGGGTAATAAGAAGAAACACAGAGATGATAATAACGGAATATGCAATCGAAGGGGAAAGATGGAAGGAGAAAGGATTAATGAGTTGGAATCATTTAGATATTTAGTAACTATGACCTCTAATAACAGGCTGAGAAAAGCAAATCAGACAATGGGTAGGTTATTTGAAATTCGGAAGTCAAGTCGCCCTAAATTTCATATAAAAATCAGTCTAAACGTCAGTTTAGTGAGATGCAATCTGGTATGACATTGAAATAATATTCAACAGATTTTGTAGATTTGAGACAAATCCCTCAGTAGAACATTGGGAGGACAGTTCTAGAAATGACACTATAAGAGAGATTACTCGACTGCCATATGTGGATGAGATCAGAGTGAGGGGTAGATGGATATGGTATGGGCATGCTCTTCGCACTCCCAAAAAAGATATTAGTTCACCAAACTTTCAATTGGGCTCACCAAGGTACTAGAAGAGTTGGAAGACCCTGGCCTACATGGCTGAGGACTAAGAAGAGTGAAGTAGGAAATAATGAATAGACAAGTATTGATTTATAGACCCATGATAAAGGCGACTGGTGAAATCTAACCGAGGCCCTTTGCGTCAATAGTTGCAGGAGGAGATAATGATGATGATGATGATATATACTGTAAATATCAATCTCAGAGACACACATGATTTTCCGATACCAAAGAAACCACTACAAAAAAAAAAATATTGAGTGAATTGCGACTACAGTAGTATCCCCTTGCCTTCCTCAAGAAGATTGGTTTATTGAGAAACAATATTACACTATAGTGTAGTGAGAGTACGAATATACTGTATATACAGACAATTGTAATGCAATACATCAGAAAACATTGGTACCTGGGAAAACATTAGCTCGCTGTGTATTTTTTAGGTGAGCTCATACCCCTATTAGCCAGGTGGGGTAATAAAGGGACACACAGGTACATAAAAACACAAGGGCATATATATATATATATATATATATATATATATATATATATAAATATATATATATATATATATATATATATATATATATATATATATATATATATATATATCTATATATATATATATATATATATATATATATATATATATATATATATATATATATATATATATACATATATAAATATATATTTATATATATATATATATATATATATTTATATATATATATATATATATATATATATATATATATATATATATATATATATATATATATATATATATATATACATATACATACATATATATATATATATATATATATATATATATATATATATATATATATATACATATATATATAGATATATATATATATGTATATATATATATATATATATATATATATATATATATATATATATATATATATATATATATATATATATATATAATTTTTCCCCAGTCGACTAGACCTAGAGACCTAAGATGTTACCGTTATACATCTTTTCAACTAACTATAAACCATGTTAGAGCTTCCTGCCCCCTACAGGGAAGAGTCCTACTAGACTCTGGAAAAGTCTCGAAGAGTACATATACCTATGTATGAATACCAGGCAAGCTAATATATATATATATATATATATATATATATATATATATATATGTGTGTGTGTGTGTGTGTGTGTGTGCGCGTGTGTTTGTGTGTGCATGTAAATATTATTACAAAGCTGGTTTTGTATTAGAGTAAATATTTTATTCATGTATCTCATTTGTGTATTTCAGAGATGTATAGCCAGTTTGCAAGGTGAGTTCCACTCATATAGGTTTAAGAAATTTTTAAAAATTACATGAGAGTTTTGCTATTCATTTAATTTTATTTTTAAAATCAATTCATTATATATAAATTTAAGTTTTCTATCAAGAATTAACTTTTTATTTCATATATTTATTTACAAAGTGTTACCTAATCTCGTATAGGTATGCTTCACGACACACGGGAAAAATAAACACAAGGGATTACACCACATTTTATGTTTCCACTTAGCTATAAAGTTCTTGGAGATTCCAGAGATATATTTACTCTCTTTTCTTATTGTCACGAGAAGTAGGTGGGCGGAGTTAGAAGAGAGTGTTGCCTTGCAAGATAAGCTAATTTCCCTTTTCCAATTTACTACGTTGGCAACCTTACGCCGCTAAGCCTTGCCCCCACGCCACTAGAATGATCTATTAGAATTTTTCAGACCAATTAAGTCTATATATATTGTGATGGCTGGCTTTGACTACCACACAAAACACTACACTTATCAAATAGTATTCACCATCATACAGTACTAAGTCCACTAAAGGTGGAATAGTATCCAAACATCAATAAGAGTGCAAAGTCAACTCAAGGCGACAAAGAAAATACCACAAAAATCTCCTTAATCTTAATACATAATATTCAGAAAGAAATAACACCTGAACCACAATAATACAATAATAAATGATACACACTCAATCTTAACTACCTGCAAAAGAAAACAATTACACAATTAAAGAAAAGTCATCAACACATGCATACCAAATGGAGAGAGGGTCCAGAAAGGAGAAGGCCAACGAAAAGTAAGAACATCCCAACAAATACAAACTAAATATCCCTAGCAAATTGACGATGGCTGGTTTGATTGAAAGGCTTTCACAAGCTCCACTAATAACATCAGCTGATTATCACAGGTCGTGATCATGATAATTAAACAGGTATGATTATTATTACAATGGGACAGAGAGGTCCCCTTGGCTTTTACTGAACCAAGGGCAGTACACAAAATGCAGGATAAATGGTCCTTGCTGCAGAGAAAGGATATCCAGAAAATATAAACAGCTTCACAAAGTAGCTCTGCAATGGTGATGAATAAACATAGTTCCAACAGCAAATATAGTGCCCTTCAAGGTTGGAGGCTCAGAAACACACTAAAGAACCCTCCTCCAAAAAGCCCCTCCATACCTCCGTTCACGCAGGAGCGCAGCCACGTAACCCGCCCCACTTGAAAATATAAAACAGCCGTTAGTCCATTATACACACTAACATAACCACCAGTGAAAAGACAAACTATTAAAGAAAGAAAACAATACGTCTATACTCAACCTTATAACAATAAGTCTATATTTAACCTTATACATCTATAAAAACTTAAATAATTTAGAAATGTATAACAACTAGGTTACAATATGTAGCCCCAGGGATGCACAAGCAGCAGAAAAGACCGAACCTGTCCATTTGAAAGAGCCAACATTAGCCAGCCCTCTCTACTCTCAAGTGCTCAAGTGTGTAACCTCTCAAACGTGAATAAGTTTTTTACCCAACATACATCGTGTATAGTGTGTTTATTAATAGGCAAAACTAGTGTAGTGTGTTAAATGTTTGTAACTGGCCCTGTGAGATTTAGGTTAAACAGTGAAGAGTGTGTATTTTGCTTAACTGTTCGGTCACGTTGCGTGATCCAAAAGACTTAAGTGTAACAGTTATATTTATGTAAATTTCGTTTAGTGTTTAATCATTAGAGTGTTAAGTGTCAACTATATTCATTATATATCAAAATTGTATATTTTCATAAAAATAATTTCCAGTGAATCAAGTCACTGTGTAATTTTCATAATGTAACATTTTCCTGTCTTTGTCTAAGGTTTTCTTTCGATTTAATATTCGAAGTGATATATTTTTGTGGTTTTTTTTTTTTTTTTTTTGTATTGCAAACTTTTTATAGAAGATATTTATTTTTGTAAAGTGTGTACTATTTTGATCACCAATACTTCCTAACAGCGTTTCACTTGTAATCCCAGACTGAGAACCGTAGTAAGAGGTTGGTTTTGAATAATTTATATTAAGTAATCACCCAGATTTATTTTGAGAGTAAAGTGAGAGACCTTTGCAGATTTGTTGTTCATAAATATTGCCGTCTGGGAGTTACGTAATATTGTCAGAGGTTGGGTATTATTTTTTTCATGTGTAAGAGATTTATGTTAAAATAAACAGGTGAGTTTGGAGCACGGGTGTGTTTGTAATTCGCCAGCTGTAATAATATATATATATATATATATATATATATATATATATATATATATATATATATATATATATATATATATATATATATATATATATATATATATATATATATATATACACACATTATATATATATATATATATATAAATATATATATATATATATATATATATATATATATATATATATATATATATATATATATATATATATATATATATATATATATATATATATATATATATATATATATATTTATATATATATATATATATAACGGATTTTGAGCGAAGCGAAAAATCTATTTTTGGGTGAGATGGCCATGTCGTCCTGATGGAAGTTCCTATAGGGTAGCTTCCTAGGGTATATTACAACTACGGCGATGTTCCCAGAGAATTTACCTTAAGGTACCGGAATTCTAACTCCTGGAGCGAATATCCCTCATGAAAGGGATATCGCGACATATCAGAGGACGTATTCTTGACACGCCAAATGGCAATCTGCACCCCAAACAGAGATTACGTATCGAGGGGTCAATTGGCAAGAAACGAAATCGGGAAAGAAAAAGGGGGAGCCGCTCCCAAGGCTCCCTAATCTCCAGTTTCGTAAGCGTGCCTGGCGCCAATCCTGGCGCCATCTGTATTCCTTGTAGCGTACACGAGGTGCTACAGATACTGTATGTAGGGAGGGGTCCTACGGCCCTTTCATAGAAAGGGAAGGGCGGGTCCATCAGGACGACATGGCCATCTCACCCAAAAATAGATTTTTCGCTTCGCTCAAAATCCGTTTTTTGGGCTCAAGCCATGTCGTCCTGATGGAAGTATACCAGAGCATTACTGTATCTGTGGATTCTCAGAACGTGCCGTACTCCCCGAGATAATTTTTCCCCGGTCGACTAGACCTAGAGACCTAAGATGTTACCGTTATACATCTTTTCAACTAACTATAAACCATGTTAGAGCTTCCTGCCCCCTACAGGGAAGAGTCCTACTAGACTCTGGAAAAGTCTCGAAGAGTACATATACCTATGTATGAATACCAGGCAAGCTAATATAGTGGTCTCACCCTATATTAAGTAAAGCATAGTTTGTAAAGAACCACTGCGTCAATATGAAATATCGACCAGTTCTCCGCACAATACTTGTATTGGACAAAGGTTTATATCCGCATCGGAGGAAACTTGTAAAACCGCCACCGTCCCCTTATTGGACGGAGTCCTCCCGTTAATGGAAAGCATAAACCAATGCAACATAGCTTGCATAAAGGAACAATTCTATTAGAATTATCCCAGATAAAGTACATAGAATGAATGCTCAATTATACCAATAAATTGACAGAGGTGAAGGAGACGCAAGGTTCTTCAGAACACGTTTATTGACAGACAATAAATAGACAGGTTAACAACAATTATATATATATATATATATATATATATATATATATATATATATATATATATATATATATATATATATATATATATATATATATATATATATATATATATAAGAAGAGGATAACCCAAAACTTTAAGCATAAGTATGATAGTAGACAGAACTTGTTTATCTGAAAGAAAAAACATTAATGCCACTTTTAAGATACCGAAGTATCAAAGTCATAAAAGTCTGTATTACAAATCAACCACATTAGCGTTAGAAACGCTCGGCACATATGTCTGCACTTATGCTAGGTTCACCTTTGGAATGGAACAGTCTACGTGGGCAACTCAGTGCCCTCACTTAGTTTGTAGTACAGTATGTAACTACACACTCACCCTGGAATTAATCGTCCCAATTGAAACCACTGTTCCTCGCAGAGTTAAACAGTAGGGTTAACGACGCGACCCACTGCTACCACAGATCTCTTTAGTTCCTCTACTTGCTTCGCATAGTGGCGAAAGAACACTCTGGAAGAATTCTAGCCAGTGTATGAACGGAGATGTTCAAAATCCATACAATTAAAGAAATTTAAGGATGAGGCAACTTTCCTCGGATCGTGACCTGCGGGTGTACTGTCAGGATCCGCTCTGCGAATAAAATATGTGATTTTCGCTCTGAGTTGATTCAGAGATAAATTTGAGCCTGATGTTTCTCCCCTGAATAGTTGACCACCCTTGAAGTCTGAAGTTCTACGAAGATAGACCTTTAGGCATTCTACTGGACATAGAGATGCATCTTCTTTCAGAGGGCAGATTCTCCAGGGACCCACCTGTTGGTGGGTAACTCATTCTTGACGAGAAACGTAGGATCCGGAAACAGGTTCAGTTCTCCCCCATCCAGGAACTGAACACGACCTGCCTCTCTCGAGAGGGCTACAATCTCACTAACCCTGGCCCCGGACGCGAGTGCAAATAGGAAAATAACTTTTTGTGTCAAATCCTTTAACGCACACTCCTCATTGCTCAACAGAGAAGCGAAATGAAGAACTTTGTCTGAAGACCATGAAAGGGGCTTTGGAGGTGCTGAAGGTCTGAGCCTAGCGCAGGCTTTCGGAACTTTATTAAAGATCTCGTTACCTAGGTCGACCTGGAAGGCATATAGAATGGGTCTTGTCAAAGCAGACTTACACGTCGAACTCGTGTTAGCTGCCAACCCTTGACCATGGAGGTGGATGAAGAAAGATAAGCAGAAGTCTGTCGAGATCTCCTGCGGATTTTTCGCCTTGACAAAGGCCACCCATTTTCTCCAAGATGACTCATATTGCCTTCTAGTAGATTTGCACTTATATTCCTCTAGGAAGTCTATGCTGGCTTTCGAAATCCCGAAACGCTTTCTCACCGCTAGGGAGAGAAAATCATGAGCTGCAGGGTCCGGGTTTTCTGTAATGAAGCGCAGACAGTCGACTTCTGGACTCGCTGGGTCAGAACTGGATCTGGTAGCGGTAAAAACTTCAGCCGTAGTTCCAATGCCAGGGGGAACCACACGCTGTTCGGCCACTTGTGGGACACTATTGCCGCTACCCCCTTGAAGGATCTCAGTTTGTTGAGGACCCTCAACAGAAGGTTGTGAGGAGGGAACAGATAAATCCTGGACCATCTGTTCCAGTCGAGGGACATCGCGTCCACTGCTTCCGCTAAGGGGTCCTCGTATGGGGACACGTACAGGGGCAACATCTTGTTGTCTTTTGTTGCAAAGAGGTCTATCTGCAGTTCTGGGACTTGATTCAGAATGAAGGAGAATGATCCTGCGTCTAAGGACCATTCCGACTCTATCGGTGTGAACCTGGATAGAGCGTCCGCTGTCACATTGCGGACTCCTTGAAGGTGAACTGCCGAGAGGTACCACTTCTTCTTTTCCGCCAATCGGAAGATGGCCAACATCACCTGGTTGAGAGGTGGTGACCTTGATCCTTGTCGATTCAAGCATCTCACAACTACCTCGCTGTCCATCACCAACCTTATGTGGATCGAGTGACGCGGGGACCCTTTCTTTAAGGTAAGGAGCACTGCCATAGCTTCTAGAAACTTTATGTGAAAGGTCTTGAATAGCTTGGACCAAGTCCCCTGGACTTTTTTCCGATGAGAGTGACCTCCCCATCCCTCCTTCGAGGCGTCTGAGTGAATCGTCACCGACGGGGGAGGTGGCTGAAGAAGAACCGACTTCTTTAGATGTCTGGCTTGGGACCAAGGCCTGAGAAGAGTACGTAGCCGAAGCGGAACTGGTCTTCTCAGATCTCTTCGCGCGTTTGATGCATAACTTCTCCAAACTCCGGTTGCATCCTTTAGCTGTGCTCCTAGCACTGGGTCTGTCACCGAAGCAAACTGGAGAGAGCCCAGTACCCTCTCCTGTTTGCGTCTTGATATCCTTTCAGAATCTAGAAGTCTCTTGACAAAACCCGCTATCTCCTTCCTTTTCTTCGCCGGGATGGAGAAACGGTGTGACATTAGGTCCCAGTGGATTCCCAGCCACTGGAACTTTTGAGATGGAGAAAGTCGAGACTTTTTTCTGTTGATCTTGAAACCTAGATTCTCTAGGAACTGGATCACTTGACTGGAAGCTTGCAAGCATTCTGTCTCGGATGCTGCCCACACCAACCAGTCGTCCAGGTAGGCTACTACCTGAATTCCCTTTAGGCGTAATTTTTTGAGAGCTACGCTCGCAAGCTTCGTGAAAATCATTGGGGCTATATTTAGCCCGAATGGCATGGCTCTGAAGGCATATAGTCTTCGTTGTAGCCTGAACCCTAGGTAGGGGGAGAGTCGACGGTTGATTGGAACGTGCCAATAGGCGTCTGACAAGTCTATAGAGACGGAATAAGCCCTCTTGGGCAGTAAGGTCCTTATGTGTTGCAGTGTTAGCATCTTGAATTTGTAATTCCCTATGAACTTGTTGAGTGGCGACAAGTCCAGAATGACTCTGAGCTTTTCCGAGTCTTTCTTGGGAACACAAAACAGCCTCCCTTGGAATTTGATGGACTTCACCCTTCGGATCACTTTTTTCTCCAACAGTTCTTGAACGTACTCCTCCAGAACGAGGGTGGAGTGTTGGAAAAACCAAGGGCACGGGGGTGGAGTTCTGTACCAGCTCCAGCCCAGTCCGTTCTTGAGTAGGCTGTGGGCCCAGGGATCGAAGGTCCACCGATCCCGAAAATTCTGAAGTCTCCCTCCTACCGGCATCATCTCACTTGGACTGCCGTCCTGAGGTCTTGCCTCCCTGACCGCGACCACCCCTGAATCCCCTTCCCCTTGAGGGGCGCCTAGACGAGCCTCTGGCTGCTCCTCTAGGCTTTGCTCGAAAGGAAGTAGACTGCCCTTCGAACGTTGGGGTGAATGCCGTGGACTGTGTCGACACAGCCTGGGGTACCCACTGGAATGGGGTCGGGGTTTGTGACACCATCTGGGGCACTGAAGGCAATGGCAATTGCAGTTTCTGTTGCTGTCTAAGAGGCTTAGCTAGCCGAGACGGTAGCCTAGTCCTCATAGTCTTCCTCTTTGGTTGAGGACCCTCATCCGGGGAAGACTTTCTTTTGATAGCTAGGCCCCACTTCTGGAGAAGGTTTCTATTCTCCGAGGCGGCCTTATCAACAACTTCTTTGACCAATTCGGTAGGGAAAAGGTCTTTGCCCCAAATGTTGGAGGAGATTAGTTTCCTTGGCTCGTGCCTCACCATAGCCGAGGTGAACACGAACTCCCTACAAGCTCTCCTCGCCTTGACGAAGCCATAAAGATCCTTCGTCACTGTGGCCAGATGAGTCTTGGCCACTACCATGAACATTTCATGGACCTTGGGGTCACTTGCTATTGTCTCAAGAGTAGTCTGAAGAGACATTGAGGCAGCCAGTCTTTCTTTTGTCTTGAGCTCTCTCCGCAAAAGAAAGTCAGACAGCTTAGGGAGGTCCTCGCCGAACTGACGTCCGGCAATATCAGCCTCCAACTTCCCAACTGAGAAGGTAAGATGGACGTCCTTCCAGTCTTTGTGGTCCATAGGCAGGGCCAGCGACAAGGGTTTACACTCCTCCAGGGACGGGCAAGGCTTGCCGGCCTCGACTGCTTTTAGAACAGCCGCAAACCCTTTCTGTAAAAAGGGGAAGGCTCTAGCAGGAGAGGACACAAAGGAAGGGCGCTTCTTACTCAATGCAGCTACCTTTGAGTTCGAGAAGCCCCTCTCTTCCATCGAGGATGAAAGCAAAGCTGGAGCCTTAGCATGGTCCATCACTATGACCTCCTTCGGCTCTGTCTCCTCCTTTGAAGCTGGTTCCTTCCTCAGCCGGACATAACAGTCCGGATATGACCCCTTGCTGGGCCAGAATTCCACCTCCTCTAGGGGAACTGAGCCCAACTTATCCGAGATGACAATCTTTCCAGTCGTCATCGGCATGTGCTCAGCATACCTCCATGGGTTAGCATCTGAGCACAAGGGAAGGTCTTTCACATTGAGCCTTTTCTGGGGTCCATGTGATGCTGCAAGTCTCTGCATCTGCAGTTCCATTGCAGCCGCCTTCTCCTGATTCTCCTTCTGCATTTGTTGGATCATTCCAACAATGGAGGAGAGGGCCTGTCCCAGCTCTACTGGGAGAGCGGCCGATGTTGAGGGAATAGGCTCCGGGATCTGAACCGGAGTAGCCGACATCTCGTCGAACTCTCCCTCTACAACGTCTGGGGCTTGAACTTCATCCTGGGCTTCTGCCAGGAGGTCTTCCTCCAGACGCTCGTCCACGTCAGACATCCTGTCATTCAACTGGATGTCTTGCATAGCGACCGCGACTTCAGCATCCCCCTGGATCTGAACATGGGGGATCTCCTCTTGAGGCTGGGGAATCACTGCATCAGTTGATGCCCTATGGAAAAGATACACCCTCATCTTCTCACTTGGAAGATAAGGTCCAGAGGTGTTCTTTTGGAAGCCCCTTACCCAGGTACGAAGCTTCTCCCTTGCTATATCCCTTGATTCCGCCGTCCTAGGGGAATCAAAGGCCTCAGTAATCAGGTTAGTGCACACGGTACATACCTGAGGGTCCCAATACTGGAGATCACCCTTGGAGACAGCGCATGCTGCGTGCCTCCTACAAAACTCATGTCCGCAGAGGTTCTTACTGCGGACGTTGCATAAAACACTTCCGCACTTCGGAGGGTCCTCCTGTAAAGAGAAGAAATTTCCATGAGTATCAAGTGAACTATGTATCACTGGATATGCATAGTTTAGCATAACAATTCAGAAAGGAAAGACACACACTTGTGTTTCCTTCACAACCAATTGTTGCAGCCTTCCAGATAATAAAATCGTATGGTTAATCTCTTCTAGAATAACCAATGAAAAGTTTCCAGAGGAAACAGGTGTAGCTCACACCTAAGCAATGATTTTAAAATCCTGGATAATAGACAAGAAAGAACTCACTTTCTTATCTGTAAGGCAACAGCAAAGGGCTGTGCAAGACAACACAAAAGTGCTAGAACACACAGTGCTGTACCAAAACTTATACTATAGTTTTCTTCTTACAGTATATGTTATACTGAAGAATACTGGTACAGTATAGAAGGTTATGTGCCGGCCGGCACACACCATAGCTAGCTTTAAAGTATACTACTTCACAGCTATAAGGCGGCAGAACGCTGGTTCAAATGCATGTGCCGGCCGGCAGTAACTGCCGGCCGGCAACTGCCAATGTCGGCCGGCAACTGCCAATGTCGGCCGGCAACTACACAAGGTAGTACCCTGCTGCCGGCCACTGCTCATAGCGACCGGCAGACAAGGGCTGACGTTAGCCGGCCGGCAAAGGTAAACAACTGATGCCGGCCAGCAGCAAAAGAACCAGAGGACTGCGACTGCCCGGCTGCCGGCCTCATAGGCCGGCAGCCGGGTCGGGTACAGCACTAGAAGAAAACAGAATGGATGCCGGGATAAGAGCGTACACTACCTCCAAGCCCGGCAATCCGAAAGAGTGCATATAAGGAAGGGGAGAATCTAATTCAGGATTCCTTACCAATGCCGTCTGGTTCTACAGGCAGGCATGGATGAGGGACCAAGGGAGGTCCGGGCAGCACTCAAAGCAGAAGACCCTTGCCAGCCGGCAAGGGACTGAGTCAATTCCACATCCTAACCTATCCTAGGTCCAGATGTAGAATGACGTACAGTACTGTAATGGCTAGGCCATTACGGAGATAGAGGGGGAAGGGACAAACGAGGGTCCTACCAACCTTGCTTTAGTGAAGGATCACCCGCAGCCAAGAAAACTCATCTTAGCCTAAGGGAGATCCAAGGGGGGAGGCCAGCAATACTTGCCAGCTCCCAGAGAACCAAAGCAAGGAAGGTGTTGCTACTCCCAGGGAAAGAAGTTTATCCTCCCCCGAGAACAGCGACAAGGACTAGTCTGCTAGATCGCAAAAGAAGGAATCATCTCGTACAGAAACCTTCGGTAGTGACCTAAGGAGGCTAAAAACTAAAAACTCTGTTGTTCTGTCCCTCTCTGAAACCAGACTTACTGGAACAGGAAGGTACAGTAACACCCCAGTATAGTTTTATCGAAAGTTAATTCAGATAAACCACTTAGGGATAAGCCCAAGGCTTAAACAGAGGGAAAGGGATTGCATACCTTCTCCGAAGAAAAGAAAGCAACCGGGGAGTATGAGAAAGTATACTAAGGCTCCATAAGCAACTTAGCCTAGGAACCAAGAGAATCGATTACCTAAATCACCGAAACTCACTCGTATACTATCTTGGAAATATTCAACATAATCTTAAATGTATAAAAAACAGCCTAAAGCTTCAATAAAATTTTAATACACTCGGAAAAACACAAAATCATGCATGAAGTACTAGGACCAAACGACTAGGCTACATGGCCTAGCATAGGCCAGAATTGGCGAATACTTCGCCAAAATAATACTAAAGCACGAAAGGAAATCCTATGTAACGCTAAATAGCTAAAATTTATTAAAGCAAAACAACCGGGAATGTCGCTCTGGCTAACTAAAACTCATACCTAGCAAGCGACAGCGTCCATGACGCCTCCGGTAGGCTACGGGTCTTGTAACAAAGATTAATCCTATTAATCACTTAAAAATTTACCAAGAGCCTACATTTATACATAAAAGACATGGTACTCAACTTATCAGAGGCCGACGAAGTTGGAGAAGCCATGAAAAGCTGAATAAATCCAAGATTTGCGAGAAACACAGGAAAAAACACCGAGTTGTTAAGCTACGCAAAAAGGAATACAGATGGCGCCAGGATTGGCGCCAGGCACGCTTACGAAACTGGAGATTAGGGAGCCTTGGGAGCGGCTCCCCCTTTTTCTTTCCCGATTTCGTTTCTTGCCAATTGACCCCTCGATACGTAATCTCTGTTTGGGGTGCAGATTGCCATGTGGCGTGTCAAGAATACGTCCTCTGATATGTCGCAATATCCCTTTCATGAGGGATATTCGCTCCAGGAGTTAGAATTCTGGTACCTTAAGGTAAATTATCTGGGAATATCGCCGTAGTTGTAATATACCCTAGGAAGCTACCCTATAGGAACTTCCATCAGGACGACTTGGCTTGAGCCCAAAAAATATATATATATATATATATATATATATATATATATATATATATATATAGTTGTTACTTATGCTTCAAGACAGTAGATGTAGCCAGCTGTGTAAAGGATGCTATACAGTAATGGAAGCCGAATTTTCCCTGAAAAATGATTGGGTCATCTTCTCATTAATCGATGTAGTCTTGAATAGGTTTTTTTTTTTTTTTTTTTACAAAAAAACGTGGAAACGAAATTGTTTTTGCACTCTGTTTAGGAAGGCAATGCAATAAATAAATCCAATTACAGACGTATATAGAAAATCCTTGTTCTATCCTAAGCTCCCAAGGTAAGTCCACATTTTCCTCATTTATTCGAGATAAAAGCGTTTGAATAACAAACAGTTGAGTGTAATAATTTGTGTGTGTGTGTATATATATATATATATATATATATATATATATATATATGTGTGTGTGTATATATATATGTATATATATATATATATATATATATATATATATATATATATATATATATATATATATATATATATATATATATGCATATATATACATATATATATACATATATATATATATATATATATATATATATATATATATATATATATATATATATATATATATATATATATATATATATATATATGTGTGTGTGTGTGTGTGTGTGTGTGTGTGTTTCAATCTACTATAATATTTTCATTGAAGTACAATCTAACAACCACTGTCACATGCGCACTCTAAATGAGACATCAAGATAGTAACGCATATTTCCGACGAAATGTGTGTGAATTTCCTGTCGGCGCAATGGGACAGGTGATTTCTCACCTCTTAGCTATTTGCCTTACCTTGCTTCATTTCCCTTAGCTCTCCTTTAAACGCTTCACTACCCTCTATTACGCTTAATTTCATTCATTCTGCTTACAGTCCGTCGGTGCCTATCATCAAACCACTTAAAAATTGTTGCATATTTCAATGCAGTGATTGGCATGAAGGAAATTACTAATGATTTCTTATTCAGGGCCGACTAAGTACGACTAATTAGTAAGGTTCTCAGCGAATTCTATTCGATAAGGCATTGGACTCTGATGGGTTACGCAAGGCCAAAAGAAAGAGAAGGTCTACTCAATGAGGTACCGGAGGAACCTATCCATTAGGTGGCACTGTGGTGAAGGGAGACACTAATGCGGGGCCGCTGGCTTCATGGCTAACTGTCAATGCACTATTAGAGTCGGAGGAACCTTTTTTCATATTTGGGGTTGGGGTGCTATAGTTTGAAAAGGCGCTGACAGTGTGGTGTTTTGGGGGCCTCCCCAAGATATTTTTTTTTACAATGCAACACCCTTAGATGTAATATCCTGGCATCTGACAGCAGACTGTAGCAACGACAAAAACATATTTTCTGCCCAATTTTTGTGTGACCCAATACAATCTGTACACAGTAACAATAAAATCCGGAAAAGTTATCGATTACCTCTCAGTGTACGAAAAAAATCAACGAAGAAAGATAAAGAAATTCAAAAAAGAAAAAACAATTTCACAAAATTATTTGAATAAAGGATAAATCTGCAGAATTAGATACAGATCTGAATAACCATGAATAAAAACTCCATTAAACGAGAGAGAGAGAGAGAGAGAGAGAGAGAGAGAGAGAGAGAGAGAGAGAGAGAGAGAGAGAGAGAGAGAGAGAGAGAACGGAAAAATAAAAATTTAGAAAAAGAGATGTTTGGGTTCAAAACCATTTCCTGGGCAGAATTCGACCATGTATTAGGATAGGAAAAAATAAATGGGTAAAACTGCCGAAAAAAAACAGAAAGTACTAAAAATGACAAGAAACAAAGAAAAACGGAAATTACCAAGCTCGAAATTTGCAGCGAGATACATTTTGCTTTTCAGAGAACAAGGATGCTTGAAGACTTTCTTACTTGTTTGACAGAGGTTTGGAGGCTAATAAAGATATAAATGAGCAGACTAAACTTTATAGAGGGTAAAATGTCTCGGGATGCTCCCTTGGACGAAAGGCAGGTTGCAAAATTATATGCAGTGTAAGGCGAAAAAGATGAGCTCACTAGTGTAATCAGGGATTTAGAGAATATTACTTTGTATGAGAATTTATCAATATAGTTATGGTGGATATGAAGTTTGATTCTTTGACCTATGAATATAGTAAATAATCTACATGAGTTTTAATCAATATGTCTATGGATGGGTAATAGTTTTCTGACTAGTCTAAAAATTAATACCAACACAAAATTTTCAACTGAATTAGATTTCTGGAATTGGTCTGTAAGCACACGGACCAGACATAGGATTGGGGAGATCTTTTGATGCCACGGTGCAACTGGGAAACCAGGAAACCGAGATAAAGTAGAGGGATAAAAAGTAGGTGCAGCTAGAGGTCTACAGTGTACTCCTCGAAGTATATTGACAGCTCCACCTGCACACACACACACACACACACACACAAAAATGATGCGAGAATATCTGCAAACGTATACGGGCTTGGAACATTAAAGAATGTTATTTAAACTATAGGAAGTATACAATGTATAATATGGAGCATTTTGTACAACGCAAATAAATTCAAATGTTTTAAATGTCAGAAATTCAATGTGTCGTAGAAAGCCTACTAAAATACTACTCCTAACAAACGAATTTTATTGTAATTAAATGTTTCTGAATTATTCAAAAGTGAGTAAACACCCCCCCCCCCCACACCAGTGCAATGCTATTGTTTTACGGAATACTAGAAAGAAACATTCTTTTGAATAACACTTTGTATGTAAATAGGTTTTAATTTTGGCGTAGAAAATTTAAACTAAGTTCAGGCCACTCCATGTTTCTGTTTAAATGAAATATATTGTTTACGATGTTGTTATTCATAGTATTACACACACACACACACACACACACACACACACACACACACACACACACACACATATATATATATATATATATATATATATATATATATATATATATATATATATATATATATATATATATATATATGTGTGTGTGTGTGTGTGTGTGTGTGTGTGTTCTCTCCTTATGATTATAATTCGCCTAACCTCTCTATGAGGTGAACTTAGTATAGACTTTATAATTTCCTATTTCAGTAAAAACATAACAAAACCCCATGAGAACCTATTCCAATACTTAAAACGAAGTCGATTTTCCTTTTGAACAAATTCCATTCAAGTTTCACTTCAGTTCCCTTAATCGAATTCATCTTCTCCGAGCGAGGATTTGTTGTTTTAACCTGCCAAATATAATGGCACCATGAAATTCCATTCCTTAGACAGCAATTTCCTTCGCTTAACAGATTTCGGACTTTTGAATAGTGGTCAAAATATTATAATGTTTCTTTTATGTTTATATTGATTGAATTTGCTTCCTTTACTGACTCAGACAAATTTGCCCTTGCTTCGTCATTTCCTTATTTTTCAAGTTTATTTTGTTTTCACATTTATTCAATGGTTCATGCATTTTA
>NC_090754.1:10760985-10775985 GCF_036898095.1 Palaemon carinicauda
GTATCGTGAAAAGTGGCCTTGGTAGAGGGGATCTGCAAGCACCCTTGTCTACCAAAAATTGCACATCCGTACCTGCAGCATGTAAAAAGAAAAGTTTAATGTCAGGGGAGGCCACCATCATAAGGGATGTACTACTTACATATTTTTTGGCCACTGACAACCATTCGCAAATTTCTTCAAACCAGCCCCGAATCTGGAGTGGTAGTAGCATAAGTGTGGCCGATGGGTGTCATTAAGGGTCTGTAGAGGTCGTTGGTTAGGGCATGAGAGTATGGTGGCATATGTGGTTGATGGCCGACGTTGTTGCAGCCCTATCACATTACTGGGTGGGCATCTATGTCCTACCGCATGCACGTCAGCCTCAGTCGTTGCTGAATTGTTGTCCTCTTCATCAGGATTTGAAGCATTTCTGGAGATCTTGATGGTGGTGATGTGACTGTCCATAAGGTCATCCATCGGCTTTGGTCATCAGGTCCTTCATGGCAAGGTATCAACATCAGGGATGGCAGAGCATAAAGTTTCGGGTAGGTGTCTCACCCAAAGGGCACAAAGTAGGTTCACCTCACTACCACAGCCGTCTGCGGCAGGTTGCAGGTGAGCAATACTGGCAGTAAGTGAATCTTTTGGTCCCAAAATGGTTGTTGAAAGGGCTTACATGGTTTGGCTTTACAGGCGACTGGCAGCGGTCAGTACTGCTGCAGGATTTGCGTTTGAGTATCCCTTTGCAAGCAAAGCAAATCTGAGGTTTCTGGGAAAGTGTGTTCTTTGGTGCTTGAGCGAGTCACACACTTAATGCAAAAGGGAACCTCACCACGCTGAATCCGGGCTAATGCCTTTGTACTGGCTAAGGGCAGTAATTTCAGTGGCGTGGCATTGAAAGGAAAATCAGGGTCGGAGAGCGCTATCATCAAGCAGTCAGACACAGCAGTGAAGGGGGACACGGAAGGGAGCTGGACACTCTGGTAGTCACCAATGTGCGAGACACCGTTAGGTGATAACTGAGAGGCAATGTGAATGCAACTAAGCTTTATTAAACAGACATCGAGCTTAAATACCAGTATTTGCGAGCAAGAGCATCACAAATATCCAAAAAAAAAATAAATAAACATGAGATATCAAAGCGAGATTAATTGCTGAAAGGCTGCTTATAAATATCAGAAGCAAGGACCAGTGGGATTGCCCTGTCAAGCAGGACAGTGCCCTAGAGACTGGCCATGTTACATATGATTAGCACCAAAGCCCACTCTCCACCCAAGCTAGGACCAAGGAGGGCCAGGCAATAGCTTCTGATGGCTCAGCAGATAGAACTATAGGCTCCCCCAAACACCCCATCCTTAGCTCACAAGGATGGTAAAGTTTCAGCGACCAAAGAAACTAACGAGTTTGAGTAGGTCTAACCCCAAGTTTGGCAATCACCAGGCAAGGATGCTACCACCAGGCCACCACAACCCTAAGATAAATAAAAAAACGTTACAGTATATGAATGTATATGAAACACATGCGGTACAAATATATGTACTTAGGACAGACATTTCTTCCCCAGGACATTAAACCTAAATTAAAAGAAATATAATCATAGGATGGAGAGCTTTTGGTAAACAAAATGTGTTTATAAAAGATAAATTGCCACTTTCTCTACAAAAAAACTATTCAATCAGATGGTTCTACTCGTATTAACTTATGCATCGGAAACTTGGAACCTTACTATAGCCTTAGAACATAGGATAGTTATAGCTCAAAGAGCAATGGAAAGAATAATAATGGGAATAACACTAGGAGACAGAAAAAAAAGGAACATGGATACGAGAGAAAACTAAGGTAAAGGTTATTCTAACTATATGTATACAAATGGACATGGGCAAGACATAGAATGCGATTAAGAGATAATAGAGGGACATCAATAACAACACATTGGGTCAATAGAAATTGCAAAACAAGCAGGGGAAGGAAGAGAAAACGATCAATTGACAATTAGCATAGAAAGACCATGTCATGAGCAGAAGTGAGTGGAGAAACATGTTATCGCAAATATATGAAATCCGTTAGCATGCATAATTCCTAGTAAATTTGCATACTCTCAGATGCTTCAGTAAATATGCATAATCACTAAAAAATTCCAGTAAATATGCGTAATTCGTAAAATCTTCGTAATTTTGCAAAATAACGGGATCTCTTCAGCAGTAGTATGTCATACATTTAGAAGACATAGATTCATGTAAATTTTCAATTCTAATTAAGAATAAAACAATCGTGATGCAATTGCTTATCCATCAAGTCTTACAAAGAATAACAATATAAAATTTGGATAAAAGTTGACTGACGCTCAAACTGTCATAAAGGCTACTTTTCAATATCCTCCATAAGGAATATGATTTCGTTCTTTTCTAAAACTGGAATAGAGAAGTTTCGTTAAGAAAACTCACGGAAAGAATGCAGTAAACATAGGGGATTATTTAGATGGAAAACTATTTTAGTGACACCACATAATGTTTAATTTTTTCTTTATTCTCCTTTCATCGAGAATTCATATTGTTTGACAAGATCAGCTTCACCGCCAATGACTTTCTAACACTTATTTTTTTTTTAGCTTGTAATCGTCACAGAATTGCAGGAATAGACATATTTGATACATTTTTATGTTTGCCAATTTTCCATTTGTTTTATTATGTCTCTCCTACCGTGCCCATTTTCTATATAAAAGAATAAAATGGAAATATCATCAACAATAGAGGTGAAGTGATAAAAGTTACATAGGATTTTATATACAATGCTATACAATAGTATTACATGAAATAACTTCAATAGAAATGATAACACACCTGAAACGGTACCAAACGTAACAGTAGAAGTAAAAAAAAAAAAAAAAAAAAACGTTAAAAGGCATGAAAATATGCAAAGCATCACGAGAAGATTGCATAACTTTTGATTTAATAATAGATGGAGGAGATTTCATAGTAGTAACACTGACCGAATCTTACACAAAATTTCTGCAAGAATTCTATATACCTGCAGCTTGGAAAAACTTCCTCATTATTTCAATTCACAAACACTGAGAAACAAAATATCTGAGAAATTACAGCCTAATATATTTACTGTCCATAAAATGTATAACATTTATAAAACCATATTAGGCGCAAATAGAAAGAAGCTACACTTTATTAAACCAAGAGAGCAAGCAGACTTTATAAGTGGGCATTAAAAAAAAATGCATATCTAAATTATTATACCGGGAGACCCCATCTCTCATAAATTATTCATAGCATTCATAGAAGAAGTTTTTAAAAAACTTGATTCGAAAAATCTAGGAATTAATATTAAAGGGTAATACTTTAATAACTTATGATTTGTAGAAGACATAGTTGCATTTAGCAATTCCAGGAAGGAATCACAATAATGATAGAACATTTGAATAGAGAAAGCAGAAATGGATGAATGTAAATGAATATGAGTGAAACTACGATAATGTTTAATCGAAATGCAGAAAGTAAAAAAAATAAGAGTTTTGGACAAACCTCTAGAGACTGCACGCACTTAAGAAAACAGTAAGTATTTCCCCAAGACGTGAGACCGAAATTGAAAGAAGTAAAAACATGAGATGGAAATATTTTTGTAAACAGGATGAGATTATGAAATGTAAATCGACATTGAGAGAAGTATTTTAGCAGATGGTTCTACCTCCTTTAACTTGTGCATCAGAACCTTAGAAAATAACCTAGCTACGACTCAAAGATATGTGGAAATAATAATGATGGGAATAACATTAAGAGACGGTAAAAGAGTAACATGGATTCTAATAACATGTAAGAAAATGAAATGAAGATGGGCAGGATATATAATGAGAATGACAGATAGTTGATGGACATTTAGAATAGCAGTTGGTCTTAAAGAATGCAAAAGGAGGGAAAGGTAGAGAAACCAATGGATTGACATAAACAGATGCAAGGGGAGGAGATATCTGAGGCCTTCGTTCTGCAGTAGACTAGTAGCGGTTGAAGATAATGGTCATATATATATATATATATATATATATATATATATATATATATATATATATATATATATATATATATATATATATTTATATATATATATATATATATATATATATATATATATATATATATATATATATATGTGTGTGTGTGTGTGTGTGTGTGTGTGTGTGTTTATATATATGTATATATATATATATATATATATATATATATATATATATATATATATATATATATATATATATATATATATATATATATATATATATATCTTTCTCCCCACAGTTATCCCTATATTGAGGGCTCGGATGCTTGATAGGCCCTATCCAATGCCTTTTATCACAGGTATCCTCTTCCATCAAACCTCTTCGCTTCATATCATTCTTCACCTTATCTTGCCTCCAGATTCTCTGCTTCCCTCTTCATGTTCTCCCCCTAACAGGTTCCTCCCAAGCCCTCTTCACTCACTTCCCATGTACCCACAACATCTCAGTCGTATCACTGTTATCATCTCTGCAATTCCCATAAACGAAATCAGTATTCTCATCTCAGTTCTATCAAGCTTTGCTTCCCCTTTTCGTTTTAAATCCCAAGTTTCTGATCTATACATTAACACTAGTCTCATTACAGTGCTATAAATCTTGCCTTTTACCGTGCTACTCCAGCTACCTCCCTCCGCTTTCCCCAGGCTGCTTTAGTCCTATTCTCAACTTCAGCCTCATATCCTTACTCACGATTTATAGTAGATCCCAACCATCTAAATTTATCCACCAGATTCATAACTGTTCCTCTACTTTCGTGCATGGCTATCCTCTCCCTACCTTCCTTACTGCTCACCATAGCTTTAGTCTTATCCACATTTACCCCTTTCTCTTTAATTATTTCCTCATTTTCATCAGCTATCACCAAATCATCTGCTTATAGCAACTCGCACAACTTTTTATTTCTGATCCCTTCACTTAACACATCTAGGACAAAGACAATTTAATAAAAACGCCCTTAATGCTGACCGCTGGTGTAATCCAATGATAACATCTAAGGTTTCTGTTTCTCCAACAGCTTTTATTACTTTTGTCCTTGTTCTTTTGCATATCATTCTTACCATTATTCTTAGGTTTTCTTGAAAAGATAATAAATGAAACAATAAAGTCATGTAATAATTATCATGTCATCAGACGGCAGTGAATTTTTTTTTTGCATAACAACATACTAACAGATATAAAACCTAACACACATATATCAAGCTTATCATCGACAGTTTTGTCAGTTCATTTCATCTAAGCGTGTATGTGAACCCATGTCCAGATATCTTTTACTGTGGGCAACCGTTATTGTGAAAGTCAGAGCCCTCTTTTACCTTAAGGTCATATTTTCTATATGATAGAAAAACACTCATATCAAAACTATGGCAATATTTAAACAGTATATTTAACAATTATTTATATGATTAGCGTTATAGTAACACTGCTCTATAATTAAGAAGAAGTAATAACTCATTAGGGTAAAATGAGATCAAATATTTGAAACACACAGTCTTTGTTTAGTTTCAACTAACGGCTCTTTGCAAAAAGAAATAGTTTTCTCACAATAAATTCTCTTTGTTAAATTAGGAATTATACATGGTTAACAATGTTCGCCATCGAGTCACGGCAGAGAGGAGAGAGACAGAGAGAGAAAGAGAGAGAGAGAGAGAGAGAGAGAGAGAGAGAGAGAGAGAGAGAGAGAGAGAGAGAGAGAGAGAGAGAGAGAGTTTATTTTTTACATTATTTTACACAAGTGACCAAGACTGAACATGTTTCACCCCGATTGTGCTAATGGCGAGAGTCGTTAGACTGATGAAAGAAAAAGGACTCTAAGTGAATGTGTTGTCTATCATAGCATTAGACAGCACCTTGATTTTAGGACCTGTCGAGCAAGAGCTTAGTAAAAAGTTGATACACTGTTTCTAACTAACTGGTGTGATAGAAAAGGTTGAAAGATATAAACGGACAGTAAAGGTTTTCCTCGATGAAAGAGAAAAAACTCGAAGAAAGATCCAAATTGAGAGAGAGAGAGAGAGAGAGAGAGAGAGAGAGAGAGAGAGAGAGAGAGTATGGTTTAGGAGGGATGGAAAGCACAAGGAAACACAAGAGAAGGAGTAGGAGAGGAAATGGGATCAGGGGAAAGAGAACGTGGAGAGCAATAAAATCTGTGAACCATACCTGGATAAAGGGATGAATGACAATATTTAAAACGTATCTCATCAAGGTAAGAAAACACAAAAATGTAAAAAGAAAGTGAGGTGAGGAAAGACAAAATACCATATATCTGGACATGGCTAAGTGTTATCAGATGAAATACAATTGAGCAGAACTTAAGATGTGTAAGAATACTTGTTGCCAATAGCACCTTAGGTGCTTGAACAATTACCTCATCCTTATAAGAATATGCAATGAAAAGCCTAATGCTGGTGCGCTGTACAAGTCTCAAATGCAACGGAAATGCATATGGTATTGTTTGCTGTTCTGAATCACCGAGAAAATTATGTTTCGTGAAAATTTTATCATATAATATAACTAATTGAAATGGAGAATCTCATGCTTCTCAAAGGATTGTTTTGGTTTGTCTCACGACATTTCATTGACAGGACAAACTATACTATTCCGAATCCTGAAAGTCCAAAATACAATTTAGTTTATAAAACATTTATTACTCGCAACTTGAAATAATTATTGGCATTGTTTCCTTAGAGAATTAGCATTTAATGCTCTCAGTACCATTTTGAACATTAAAGTAAGGTAGAATTCTTTCATGTAGAATTCATGACGGAAATCCATTATTTTCCTGCCCCAGGGAACAGACAGACACGGACTGGAGATGTAGGGAGTGTCAGTGTAGGAGAGAGCGTGCAAGAGGTGATTGCACAAAGCCTTATTTTTAGTTCATATCCTACGACTCTTACTAGTGTAATTGAAACAGAACTTTTCTATAGTACTGCAGGAACGAGCTTTGGTGTCCGGGAATGAAAACGAACACTACACTAAAGAACCATATTCAAATTATGACATTGGTTTATTGGCAAGAAAAGCAAAAACAGATAAAGAGACGGAGGATAATGTGACGAAAACTTGGAGATCAGTCAGTGATTATCCATTAGCGACACAATGCAAAGTGGTAAATAAAAGTTATCTAGATAAGAATTACCTTGATATTAATCCTTGCGTCTTTATCCCTAAAGGCAATTAGGTTTATATTGTAAGGCGTGTTACTGTGTTTTATCAGTCGGAAAGTGTTAAAGGAAAACAACATTTAGAATTTCAGGTAGCAGAGCTATTAAACAAGTTTTGACAGATTAGTTATACGCATATACACACATGTATATATATATAGATATATATATATATATATATATAATATATATATATATATATATATATATATATATATATATATATATATATGTGTGTGTGTGTATATATATATATATATTTATATATATATATATATATATATATATATATATATATATATATATATATATATATATATATATGTGTGTGTGTATATATATATATATTTATATATATATATATATATATATATATATATATATATATATATATATATATATATGTACACACACACACACACACACACACATATATATATATATATATATATATATATACATATATATATATATATATATATATATATATATATTAATATATATATTTATATGTGTGTGTGTGTTAGTGTCGGTATAATATACAATTGGTGGCCAATTTATTTTTTCTATATCAGCTAGTAACACACACGCACACGTGCGCATACAAACAAGCACACACACACGCACACACACACACACACATATATATATATATATATATATATATATATATATATATATATATATATATATATATATATATATATATACATATATATATATATATATGTATATATATATATATATATATATATATATATATATATATATATATATGTATATATAATTATATGTGTGTGTCTGTGTTAGTGTCGGTATGATATACAATTGGTGGCTAATTTATTTTTTCTATATCAGCTAGTAACACACACGCAAACGCGCGCATACAAACAAGCACAGACACACACACACACACACACATATATATATATATATATATATATATATATATATATATATATATATATATATATATATATATATATATTTATATATATATATATATATATATATATATATATATATATATATATATATAAATATATATATATATATATATATATATATATATATGTATATATATATATGTACATATATATATATATATATATATATATATATATATATATATATATATATATATATCGATGTATAATAAATAGATAGATCGATAGATAGATAGATAGACAAATAGATAGAAAGAAAGATAGGTATATGTATGTTTATGTGTAATATAGCTAATTAAGTATATATTTACAAATGTATCTTAATATTTCTGGATTGAAGATTAAAAAACTAAAACACAAAAATATACTTTTTTGGTGAATCAGTCTCACACTTTAATACTTCCCTGAGAAATAAAGATCGTTTAGTCTCCGGCCGAATATAACCCACACAAAGCATCCCCGGAGTATTCTCGTTGTGTCCAAAATTTTTCTTCCAACTCTTTGTTGTATGATTCTTAAAAGCACAAAGAGTCAGAGCTGGATTTTGATAAAACTCTTTCCGCGCCATCTCTTAAGCAGAGACTTACAATGGTAAATGTTAAGCGAGTGCTCGCAAGCTTAAAATGGGTGAGTGAGAGAAAGAAGGAATAATGAAAAAAGAAAGAGGTGATAAGTACTAAGCCAAATGATGCTGAAAGAAAAAGAGGAGAGGTTTTGTTCTGAATGTTTTAGTTATATGGTATACTTCACACATTTTTAACACGGATTTTATGATGGATAAAACATAACCTTTATAATGAAATATCCGTGAAACATTTTCGTGAGTGAATACCCTTTGTAAAAGAACACTAAGCCAGAATTACATCCTTTTTGTACATTTAATTACATGCTTCAATTTGTGCTTTTCGAATATATATATATATATATATATATATATATATATATATATATATATATATATATATATATATATATATATATATACATATATATATATATAAATTTCTACCTCATACTTGGGATCGAATGCTAGCCCCTTCTAATGAAAGGCCAGGTCGAAACCAACCATGCCACGAGAGACCATAAAAGAAATCGGAACCTGACGCTAACTAGCTGTCCGAGGATTTACCTGGCGAGACATCAGTCTCTTACCAGCGAGTTTTACCCGATTTCCCGGCCCACCACGTGACACAATTGGTAGTAATTCATTCAAATTACCCCTAATGAGTCAATATGGATAAATATCAACACAACATCATGTTCAAATAGAAATAAATTTCTACCTCATACTTGGGATCGAACGCTAGCCCCTTCTAATGAAAGGCCAGGTCGAACCCAACCATGCCACGAGAGACCATAAAAGAAATCGGAACCTGACGCTAACTAGCTGTCCGAAGATTTACCTGGCGAGACATCAGTCTCTTACCAGCGAGTTTTACCCGATTTCCCGGCCCAACACGTGACACAATTGGTAGTAATTCATTCAAATTACCCCTAATGAGTCAATATGGATAAATATCAACCCAACATCGTGTTCAAATAGAAATAAATTTCTACCTCATACTTGGGATTGAACGCTAGCCCCTTCTAATGAAAGGCCAGGTCGAAACCAACCATGCCACGAGAGACCATAAAAGAAATCGGAACCTGACGCTAACTAGCTGTCCGAGGATTTACCTGGCGAGACATCAGTCTCTTACCAGCGAGTTTTACCCGATTTCCCGGTCCACCAAGTGACACAATTGGTAGTAATTCATTCAAATTACCCCTAATGAGTCAATATGGATAAATATCAACACAACATTGTGTTCAAATAGAAATAAATTTCTACCTCATACTTGGGATCGAACGCTAGCCCCTTCTGGGCTATTCTATTTCTATTTACTCTAATGACAGCTTATAGAAAAAAAAATTTCCCCTATCTCTGTTATGTTTAACAGAAAAATGTGCACATTTTTAAAACAGAACTCTGTAAAGATGGCATAACCTGAGAATATGACATATGTTCAGCTCTACTTTTCATTATTTTCAATGTGTAGAAAAAAACGGTTAGAAAATTGTTAGAATCAATGGTTAGAGAAAATTGGTAGACTCATTGATATTGAGTCTTTGAGTTCATATCATCATGTGATGGTAGCTTTAATGAACTTTCTTTAAAAAGAGTAAAAATTTATTCATTAACAAATAAGAAAGTTACCAATCATCAAAATTCAATACAAAATTCCAATTTTAAAATTTTTCTCTTGAAATAACATAGTTATTGAAAAATAGAATCAAATGAAAATTTTGTATCTCTATTTTAGAGAGAGAGAGAGAGAGAGAGAGAGAGAGAGAGAGAGAGAGAGAGAGAGAGAGAGAGAGAGAGAGAGAGAGGGAGAGAGAGAGAGAGAGGGGGGAATATACTCCTATAATTGGAAGAAAAAAACAATTATTTTTCATCATGCTTTTTATATTATCCAATATTACTTAAACGTATTATATGTTTTAGCTTTCTACAGTAATTTGCATTATCAAAATTTCTATAGAATTAATGTATAGCCGAATGGTTTACTTGTGTTTGCCAAAAGGTTATTGGACATATTTGTTTGTTTTTCCTCATCGCCTTACAACTATGGTTGTTAATTTTATTAGGAGTCTGTTACTAATCTTTTATCAGATGATGCCTCAGCAGCTTCATCGGGTTAACCTCCATATTGCTCTCTAAATGCCTGTCCTGTCACATACAATAACAGGCTTCTGAGGCCCCTTACCAGCAAACTCAGAATAGGTCCATTTCTTGACAAAACATTAAGGAAATTAAGGAAATTATTGACAGTGCCCCAGACAGCAGGAGACTTTTAAAATTCTGGAAGTCCTAGTGATCCACCTGGAGAAACCTATCCTCAACACCACACAGGATATGTTTCTCCTATATACCTCAAGATGGAGCACCAACCCCAACAGCCCCCAACTGTAACACATGACTCACTCACGACCCAATCACTTGGCCTAGCACTCGGCTCAGAGTGTGCCTACAAGCATAGTTACTACCTTCCCCCTCGCAGCATTCCCAAACAATGAAGAGTTGACACCCAGAATAAGACCAACACAGATTCATATGAACACAGCTATGAAGCCCTCAACTGTAAATTATGCTTCAAGCCTGATTATGAGCAGACGTTCAATATAAGCTCAATAACCGAATACGATCAAACGACAATAAAATTATCACTGAACTCTAGAACATTCATAAACTTTGTGCATAAATGAATGTTTATATCTACTCTTTTAAAGTAAAGTACTCTGTTTATTTACTATTGAACATGCATATTCTCTCTGCAAATGAGAATAGCACTGTCACTGGTAGATTTCAGTGCTATTGAATTGTAGAAAACTACACCAATGGAAAAGGTGTAATAAAAAATATATGCCAATGAGGCAGCCATAGTCTTAAATCAAACATACACAAAAGAGCGTCTCCTAACAAAATACAGATTTTTACTGCATGTCCTGTCAGCATATAATGACCGAAGGTCCAGAGTCTTCAGACGGACCCTTTAACAGAGACAATGCACTGCTAAGAAGAGTGAGGAAAGTGAGGTGGTTGCCATTCTTGCCCGCTTGGAGGAGAAACAAAGGCCCTATGGAGCATCCTGAAGACCTTCTTAGCCTCAATTACCAGTTTATAACAACACCCAGACTTACAGCAAAAAGATGGAGATCAGATTTCTCCTCGACAATATCAAGACCCAGGAAGAAAGAAATATCAGCCGGATAACTTTGTCCTTCAATCTATGATCTTTGAAGATGCCCTCATAGACCGTGGACAATACACGAGTGCCATAGTCACTACAGAAACGAAAAACTCTGCTAAGTAGTTAAGGCTGAATGTGGATGTAACGGTTGATCAAGGAGGCTATCAACACCAACTAATACCATGAAAAACTAGATGATATCCTTGAGGATTAAACAACATTCAAGCACCTTACCAAAAACCTTTCCGAAGATATCTAAATAGAGGCTAATAGGCCCAGTAATGCTGTTAACACATATACGAACACCATCCATTTCTTACTTATTACAAGTGATTACGGTCTTGACTAAATGTATGGGAACCTCAAAACCCAAAAGACCAGGAACCCATATAGCCCTATTATGAGCCATTACCCTACCAAAGTGTACCAGGTCACTAAAAGGCTGATTCCCCTTCTACCTTCTCACCACCAGTGCATTCTACTCGAGGGGCAGTGTCATCGTTTCCCTAGATGATGTTGAATATCTTTTTACCAAGTTTTCAGTCAACGAGGCCATCCTCTTAGTGATGGACCATGTTTGCAGAACCTACCGTAACTACATTGACCCTAAATATCCCAGATTGATGCCCTTTGTACACTCCTGGAAATCTGTATAACACTGTGTGGCCATACATATATTCGAAAGGACAGTAGAGCCATGTGATCACCAATGTGAATTCTTTTAAAGAAGTTCAACAGAGGAGTAGAAGAGTAGCAAGTTTTCTCGCTTATACACTGACTCAATGATTACAGGAGATGATAACTTCATTAGGTCCACTTCCTCTCAGGATGTTGAGGAATTAAATGGCACCTTTGAGGAGTGTATCAAAATTCATTTTACGCTGGAAGACAGCCATAACGGATGACACCCATTCCTGGATGGCATGATTGAAACTACTGAAACTGGGTATCTTATGTCGGTCAATAAAAGACCGATGAACTTTGCTCTTTGTCTTAATGATGACAGTGAATAACCAACCAGACTTAAGGCGTTCATGAAGAGGGCTATCTGTAATTGTCTTTCTGGAAGACTACCAATGAGGAACTGGACTATATAACGCAAGTCTTTGTGAACAATAGGTAAACAGGTCAAATGTGAAATTAAGAAACCCTCGATATCTGGCATGGTTTGGAAAAGAGACACACAACCAGCGCAAAAAAAGTAAACATTTTTTACAAAATAAAAATGCACCGTAATTATCAACAAAATGAGTTATACTAGAGATAGTCTACGGAACACCATGTTCTCCATACAAGAAAATACAGAACTTAACTTTGTAATCTACTAAAACCAAAACCTTGGCTATGAAAAATAACCCAGACCCTCCTGTGCAGGACGGTCTGAAGATAATCAATATGGTTGATCGATACAAATGGCCCATCTGAGAATGCCCAGGCCACTACATTGCAAGGGCCAACATGCTGCTCTCTAAACACCTGTCCTGTCACGTACACCAAAGTGCTCTTAAGGCACATTATCAGCAAACTCATAATAGGTCCATTTCATGAGAACTCGTTGTGAAAATTATGGAAATCTTCAGGTATAGCCCCACACAGCAGAAGACTTTCATTCTAGAGACCCTACTTACTCAGCATGGAAACATATCTTCAACAGAACACAGGGAACTTTTCCCCTACCTGCCTGCCGATGAAGCCTTGCCACCCCCTCCCGACTCTGAATAAGCATACAAATCTAGATGACACTAACGATGCCTACACTGATGAGCAGAGCAGCAGCTTGCCTGAAACTAAGCTTCCCCCAGCGAGCGATACTGTCAATCAGCAAACAAAATCCCCTAACCGTGAATCTTGCAGGCATGACTCACTCACAACCCGATTACCTGGGCCAGCCCTCGGCTCTGAGTAAGCCTCCAGACATAACTACTATATTTACCATCTGGCCATTCATAGCCAATGATAATTTGATGCCTGAAATGCAATCAACATGGATTCATAAAGATACACCTATGAAGCCCTCATCTATCAAGTATAATACAAGCTTGATGGTCAGCAGATGTAGCTTCCTGATTAAACCGCATTGTTACTTAACTTCATTACTTGAAATTGACATAAAAGAAGAAAAAACTGAATATGGAATATCCCAGAACTTAGTGTACAAATAAATGTTTATACTTATTCATATAAAGTAAAAGACTTAGTTCATTTGCTGATTAATACCCTTATTATCTCTGAAAATATGAATAGCATAGTTACTGGCAGATGTAGGGCTATCGAAAAGAAGAAAATCCGAACAATTAGGATAGGTTTAGTAGGAAATTAACACTACTGAGGCAGACATAGTCTCCAATCAAATGTAAACCTAGATTTTATTTGATTTCAAATATTATACTTGTTAGTATCATGTCCTTACAACAGCAATATACAGTGTACAGTACATTAGGAGGGGTAAAAAGGAAATAAAAAGGAATGGAGAACAAGAACATCACAATGTTTGTCTATCCTAAACTAAGATGATGCCAAGAATTGAAAATTTACTTAAATATTTCATATATCTGAATATATGCATTACCAAAGTAATGAAGACAGCCTCATTTTATGTATACATCTCTCTCTCTCTCTCTCTCTCTCTCTCTCTCTCTCTCTCTCTCTCTCTCTCTATCTATCTATCTATCTATCTATCTATCTATATATATATATATATATATATATATATATATATATATATATATATATATATATATATATATATATATATATATATATATATACATATATATATACATATATATATACATATATATATATATATATATATATATATATATATATATATATATATATATATATATATATATATATATATATATATATATATATACAATGAAATGGAAGCAACTAAAGAAGAAATTAATAATAATTTCGTCATATTTGTATTTGATTCAGCACAAGAAGTAGGCGGAAAAGTTCCTAAATAACATTAAGGAAAACTGTCCGCAAACACCAAAACAAAAACCTAAAAAAAAAGGGTCTGAAATGACGGGACATTCGTAACAAAAAAAAAAAAAAATTAAATAAAGGAAGAAGCATGAAGTTAATGGAATAAAAGACTTGGGATG
>NC_090754.1:10780985-10788485 GCF_036898095.1 Palaemon carinicauda
AATACTATTTGAATGCTAAAAACGGTAAAGGTAAGACAGAGTTTCAAAAGAATGTTCATAATATCATACAAATAAGAAATGACTGATAGCAAATAAAAGTATTATTTTTATTTTCTATTAAATTATGTAAAAATTAAAACCATAATAAGAAATACATTTCTAATGGACATTTTTATGCATCAGATTTCATTAAAATATATAAACTGATAATAATTTGAAATTCATAATATCTATCATGACAGTTATTTAAATACAAAATAGATATAGAATGATAAGAATCTTTTCTATTATAACTGAATAATATAACTATCCCTAATGAAATTCAGTTCATTTGACTTCATGACCAATGAATGTTAACGCCAATAGCTCGGCTGCAATTATGTTAACGTAATGTTATTCAATGAAAAAGATTTTTTTTCACCTTTTTAAATGTAGGAATGTGGTTATGAGTAATGATGGAAACACAGATTTGGGTTTTCTTATAAATAATGTAAAAAATCCGAAATCTGTACTTTTTAGTAATTCATGAAAAAAAATGTACAAGTTTATATTATTCCCGAATGAAGTCTGAATTCTTCGTTTATGTTTAACTAGAATATCAAGATCAAAGTCCTCTTCATCAAGATGCAGTTTTCTGCAAAGAACTGGTGTCGTCTCTTCCGAGCTGCTCTTGCTGCGAGGAACTGGGACCTTTGATCCTTTGCCTTTCTTCAGTGGCAAAGCTTCGGACTTATGGTTTTATACTAGGTTCTTTTAATACATCTTTCTCGTTCTATTTTATATAACGAGAAGTGTTTCATTTCTGGTATTTATTTGCTACGTTAAACTACAAATTAGAGTGAAAAGGAAAAAAAAATCAAATCATGAAAACAATCTGAAAAAAAATGGCACAGTAACCTATAATTTTCATTACATACAGCAGTGTATATACTGCACACCATTGAAATTTGGAAACCTCTCGGCTATAGAAGTCTCTCTCTCTCTCTCTCTCTCTCTCTCTCTCTCTCTCTCTCTCTCTCTCTCTCTCTCTCTCTCTCTCTCTCTCAGAGATTGCCTTATCTTGATAGCATCTGGGTTAATAGGGGGAAAGGCTATTATGCATTTTCATCCTTGGAAATTAATGACTTAACCCTCAAGTCGCCAGAGGACAAAGCCCTTTGTGGTGCGGAATTCTTCCGGTCGTATATGAAAGATATCTGAGAATGCGAAAGTTTAGGGATCAAAGCTGAAGAGAATAATATATGTTGTTGGGTATCACATTTTAATTAAAGTACAAGACACTGGTGTATTTCTTTTTTAAGACATTGGTGAAATATATTTTACACTTAATTCTCATGTCGTATGATATTCATGGTCGAAGATTAGAGTATGAAAATATTCCAATAATGTGTTATTGCCTTGAGTTGTACATTTTTTTTTTTTTTTTTATGATCTAACACTTATATTCAATAGTAATGTATTTCACCAGAAAAGGTATTATCAGATACGTAGGATTATGTAATTCAAGTAATAATATGATAGAATAATGAATAATGAATAAGTTTTAAATAGACTTCTTCCAAAAGGGAATTTCACATAATTGAGAGAATAAATATTGATATGGGCCTTAACCTATACCTGGTTAAACTTGATACAGGGTTAGCAGTGACATTTCCATTCAGGATTTAATATAGATGGGTTAACGAGAAATAACCAAAGAAAGCCTTAATATGAATCCTGGTTTGTGTAAGAGCTCTTACTATATGGAATTTCTTGTTTATGTAGACTTGTACATTATTAAGAAGGCAATATCGAATATACATACATATATATATATATATATATATATATATATATATATATATATATATATATATATATATATATATATATATATATATATATATATATATATATATATATATATATATATATATATATATATATATATATATATATATATATATATATATATATATATATATATATATATATATATATATATTATATATATACACATAAATATATATATATATATATATATATATATATATATATATATATATATATATATATATATATATATATATATATATAAATATATATATATATATATATATATATATATATATATATATATATATATATATATATACATATATATATAAGTTAAATCTATCAGGAAGCATTTTGCTCTTATGTAAGGCAACACACACAAGGGAACAATGAAAATATTCAGTGAATCCCGACTAGTTCTGTCTCTGACATTTCCAAGAGATCTGATCTAAAAATTTCTCTCTAAGAGTCAGTCCTCTTGAAGAAGCAGTAAAAGAAGAGACCAGTCATGATCCACTCAATAGTTTTCTTATTTATGAGTTTTTACACACACACGCACAAACACACCTCTATATATATATATATATATATATATATATATATATATATATATTATATATATATGTATATATATATATATATATATATATATATATATATATATATATATATATATGTGTGTGTGTGTGTGTGTGTATATATATATATATATATATATATATATATATATATATATATATATATATATATATATATATATATATATATATATATATATATATATATATATATATATATACACACATATATATATATATAAGTGACTCCAGCTTTGACTCTCTCTCTCTCTCTCTCTGTCGTCATGTGCTTTTTCTCATCATCATCCTCATCTTGTGTTGATCAAGCACAGTAACTTTCTACAGAATATTCTTAGGCTTCTCACTGCCACTTATGGACTTCCAACACAAAAGCTCGTGGTCTGCCTTGATGCGGGTCAATCTAAAGACTACAAAAGAACGGGGAATAGTTTAAGCAATTAAGGGGGAGGTGTGTGAGAGAGGAAGTTGACTGTAAAGGTTAAACTTAGAGATTGGACTAGGTAACAGATTGGAAAATATCTGGGTAGGTATGAAAGAAGACAGTAAAGGAGAAACGGAGGAATTAGTGGGAAGAAGCAGCGGATATGGACTTTCAAAAGAAGAAATAGGATGATGGGGCAGAGAAGTACAAGAATCAGTTAAAAGGAAATCCAAACCATTTATTATGGACTGGAAATTATCAGACACAGAAAGCAAAGGAACAGTACAGAGAAGACGAAAAAATTTTAGGAGGAAAGATGGTAGAGCTATTGCAAGAGCAGTAGAGTAATTAAAGAAAGGCCAAGAACAAAGGAAGAAGAAGAGGATATCTATAGGATTCCAAGCTTGAAGAAAAGGCAAAGGCTGTATTGGGACAATTGGTAGTCATCAGGGACCGAGACAAAATATATTGCATAAGAGAAGATGGAGAGAATTTTCTGAGTAACTATCGAATACTGAAAATGAGAGAGAGGAGCTGGGAGAAGAACAAAGGGTGGAGGGGCCTGTGATGGAGATATGGAATACAGATGTGAAACGGGAATTGAGTAAAAGACTGATGTAAGAGTGAGATATAAATAAAAAAGAATATACCATTACAGTGTACGAGTGTGTATGAGAAACGTGTGATACATGTCTCCTTCCCTTAAAAGACATACACATAGCGCCCTGCTCTTGAGAGGCGTACTGTAAGTAGGTTATCCGTCAGCAGATATGCAGCAGGTTTTAGGTGATTAATGGAGACACAATCTTCTTTGCCATGAATGTTGATAAAGAAAGCCTTCAGAATGTGACTGATCATAAGAAAGGGGCCTGTGTAAGCGGGCATTAGAGGTGGCTTGCTATTGTCATTGCAGAGGAAATCATGCGTTACAGAGTGCAAATCTTTTGATAAGTGTTACTTAGCTAGGGGATTGGAAGTCTGCGGCATGGAGATTATCGGAGGAGGCTTTAGACGGAAAATATTCAGCAGGGATGGTCAACGGGTCATCATATGCCATCTCAGCTGCTGAAAAATCCAGGGCGTCTTTAGGAGTGGTCCTTAGTCTCATTTGGCCCCAGGGAAATTGGGTAAACCAGTTGAAGTCCTTGCAGTGAGACATCAAAGCTGCTTTGATGGTGCGATGAAAACGTTCAATCATTCTGATTGCAGAAGGGTTATAGGCAGTTGTCTGATGCATGGTGATTCCAAGGATATTTTCTAGTGAAGACCACAATTGAGTGATGAAAATTGTATCCCTGTCAGATATGATACCCTCTGGGATACCAAATCTCACAATCCACCCTGAGAGTAAGGCAGATGTACCTGAGAAGTCTGTTGCAGTTTCTATGGGAATGGCTTAAGGCCAACAAGTGGAGTCATCGATGACGGTAAACAGGTAACAATGTCCTTGTGATGTGGGTAGGGGACCTACTACATTGGAACGAATTAGGGCAAAGGAATGCTGACATTGAGGAAAGGTGCCCAATCCTAAATCTGTGTTGTTGTACTTTTTAAGTTTGGCATGAAGTACAAGCATGACCCCGATCCTCATCATCATTAGTAATGTGTGCCAAATAAACTTCGTGTTCAGTAGCTCTGCAGTGGATCAGCGTGAGAGATGTGAGAGCCCATGAAATAAATTAAATACCTATCGTGGCATGGGAACAGTTATCCATTGTTGTAGTTTACCAGTACTGATGTCATAGAGGGTGGTGTTGGAGTCGTCGTGGGCGACGTGTTTCCAACCGGAGAGATGTGCAAGATGCGGTTGGTACTCTGGATCCCTTTGTTAGGCTTCTGCATATAGGTTGCAGTCCAATCCCAGGTGAAGGGTGGCTAATGTGTTTCTTGACAGGACATCAGCAACAGGAGTCATTTTTCCCGGAACGTGTTCAGGGGACAATTGTATTCAGCCACGGCGGAGAGATGACAGCATTGACGGGCCGACCAGGCATCACACTGCCAAGTGAAGGCGTGCAACAGAGGCATTTGGTCTGTGTGAATGACGAGGGGTCTATCTTCTAAGTAGTGGTGGAAATGACGGACAGGCAAATGCGCACCAGTAATTCGCGGTCAAAGGTAGTGTAGCTGGATTCCGCGTTGGACAGTTTTCTGCTGAAGAAGGCCAACTGGCGGGACACCCCATTGACCACCTGCTCGAATACTGCACCAATAATGAATTCACTGGCATTGTTGAAGAGGAGAGCGGCATGCGGCACAGGAAAATTGGGCGGAGCAGCGGTTGACAGGGCATTATTTGCATTGCTGAAGCCAGCTTCTTGAGGGCACCACACTTTAGGTCATTTGGATTGCTCTTCAGACAGGCATAGAGGTGAACAAGAGTGGCGGTGATAGTTGGGTTGAAACGGTAATCAGGTCCAAGAATTCTCGCAAAGCTTTAATGGTCGATGGCGCGGCAAAGTTCTGAACGGCTACAAACTTTTCAGTGAAGGGATGTATTCCTTCAAGTGTGATGATATGCTCTAAGAGGGATATTTTGTTTGCACTGATGGTACACTTGTACTGAACTACAAGGCTGTTCTGTTGTAGGTGGTCGAGCAAGATTCATAGGTGACAGAGGTGTACTCTTTGGAGGAAGAGAACACAAGTATATTGTCCACGTACCATACACAGAAAGGGAGGTCCTCTTGGATGCCAGCCATGAGGCATTGGAAAGTGGCCCAAGCATTACAAAGCCCAAAACTGGAGTAATTGAAGGTGTATGTACTGAAGGGGGTGGTGATGGCGGTGTTGGGGCAGTCTTCTGGGTTCATGGGGACCTGATAATACCCTTTCATGATGTAGATCATGGAGATCACCTTCTATTTGTGCAAGTAGGAGGACACGTCATTGATTTTTGGGAGTGAATAGTGATCCCGTTCTGTCTGCATGCCCAAACACCTCTAATCCTCACATACTACACAGTAGTGACCAAGTTGTGGAATAATCTTCCTTATCAGGTTGATATATGAGTATAACTTTAAAAGTTCAATCTCAGAGCAAATGTTTTTATGTTGAACAGGTTTACATCAGTAATTTTATAGTTTATATATCAAATATCTGTTTTAATGTTGTTAATGTTTTTAAAATATTTTATTTTAATTTTTTTTACCTCTTATTTTGTTTATTTATTTCCTTATTTCCTTTCTTCACTAGGCTATTTTTTTCCTTTTGGAGCCCTTGGGCTTATAGCATCTTGCTTTTCCAACTAGGGTTGTAGCTTAGCTAGTAATAATAAAAATAATAATAATGATAATAATAATAATAATAATAATAATAATAATAAAAAATAATAATAATAATAATAATA
Source organism: Palaemon carinicauda (assembly GCF_036898095.1). NCBI lineage: Eukaryota > Metazoa > Arthropoda > Malacostraca > Decapoda > Palaemonidae > Palaemon > Palaemon carinicauda. The sequence continues at coordinate 10,787,170 of NC_090754.1, forward strand.
ATAATAATAATAATAATAATGGATGTAGAGAGCTATCTCTCTTCCGGATGATGTGTAAGGTGACAAATATGTGCTCGAGGTAAAGGTCCACTTCTTCCATATTGCCGAGCGATTGTTTAGCCGCTGGCAAACGATGCGGTGAATACTTGGGGTCCCGTCATCTTGAATTGGTGATAAATACTGTGTTTAGCACGAACCGCAGTCTTTTGGTGAAGTTCTGGATGTAATACTTCCGGGAATGATGGGAGTAGGTGGGATTAGGCCTACGTGGATGCACTGAGGAGGAGAGAGGTCGGAGGGGACAGGTTGAAGAGGTGTTAATGAGGAGAAGTCCGCAATGACAGACCGTTGGTGAGCGACATCAATCAAGGGGGAGGAGGTAATGTGAGAGGAATTCTGCATCGAGGATTGACAATATGACGACAGCCACAAGAAACTTCCAATTACATTTGGCACTTCCAAACGATAATGTGATGGTTTTGTCACCGTAGGGAAGTATTGCAGATCCATTGGCAGCTACCAGGGGGATATCAGAAGACTTAGACAGACTATGTCGTGTCATCAAAAGTGGCTTTGGTAGAAGAAAATGGCAAGCCCCCGTGTCTACCAAAATCTCTCACCCCTACCTCTATCATGTAAAAAGAAAATATTAGTGACAAGGGAGGCTACAGCCACAAGCGATGGCCTACTTACACCTTTTTTTTTTTTTGGCTACAAACAATCATTTGCACATTTCTTAGCAGCAGCCCAAAATCTGGAGTGGTAGTAGCATACCTGCAGCTGATTGGAGTCGGTAAGTGGCTGTAAAGCTTGTTTGTTAGGGCATGAGGGAGTGGTAGGGGATGGGCGGCTTTGTTGTCGTACATTCACCTCAGCTTTGGTCGGTGTTAAATAGTTGTCCTCTTCGCCAGGAGTGGCTGCATTGATGGAAGTCTTAAAGGTGGTGAAGTGGCTGTCTATAAGGGGGCTGACTTTGGTCATCATGTCCTTCCTGGCCAAGATATCAACATCGGGTATGGCAGTACTTACAGGTTCAGGTAAGTGTTGTACCAAATGAGCACAAAGTAGATTCATCTCACGAGGAGAGCCGTCTGCGAATGGCTGCAGGTGAGCGATACTGGTCATTTCCCTGAAGACAAGCGAAGCCTATTTTCCCCAACAGTTGCTAAGAGAACTGAAAAGTTTGGCTATACGTGCGGCTGGCGATGGAGAGTACTGTTCCTGTACGTATATTTTGAGGGTTCCATACATCATTGCTTGCAAATCCAATTGGATATTTTCGGGAAAGGTTCCTCTGTAATCACCACAAGAATCTA
>NC_090754.1:10795985-10805985 GCF_036898095.1 Palaemon carinicauda
AGAAGCTACACCAATTGAAGAGTTAGGGTAATTCCTGATCGCAAAGACGGCAAAAGGGAGGACTTTGTCCCAGTTACTATCATGATCATAACAATGTTTCTTCAGGACAGACTTGAAGGTTTGGTGGAACCTTTCCCCCACCCCTTGACTCTCCGGGTGATAAGGTACGCTGGTAACATGCTGAATGGCCAGTTCAGCAGACTTACCCCTAAATACCTTACTCTTGAAATTCGTCCCACAGTCGGTCTCAATTACACGAGGGAGACCATACCTGGAAAAAAAAAATCCATTAATTTTTCAGATACAACTTTGGAAGTAATACACCTCATAGGTATAGCTTCAGGAAAGCGAGAGGTTCTATCTATGATAGTTAGTGAATATACGTAAACTGTTTTAGTTTTGGGTATGGGACCTAACACATCAATTACTAACTTAGAAAAAGGATCACCTATGGCAGATATGGGATGCAATGGGGCTTTAGGGATCCCCTGATTTGGTTTACCCATAGCCTGACATGTCTCCCACTTTCTGATAAACTGCTTCACACTCAATTTAATTCCAGGCCACCAAAAATACCTAGCCAGGCTATGAAAAGTTTTTAACACACCCAAATGACCTGAAATTAAAAAAAAAAAAAAATAGTATGAGCAAACTCCAAAACAGATTTTCTGAATTGAGAAGGTACCACAATCTGTTCCACCCGACCAGTTTTATTCAAATTATCAGATGCAAGACGACTAAACCTATATAATAAGCCCTTTACAATTCCAAACCTATGTTTAGTCAGATCTTCAAGATCACCCAAATCTAAATAAAATTCATCTTTTTGAGCTTTAATAAAAGCAGCTCTGTCCCAATCAAGTTTCATATTAACTACAACTACTCTCTACTGCCTCTGGCCTTAAAACATCTAACTCTACACTACTTACCATTAAGTCATCATCGTTCTCCACACCAAGTAAGTTAGCAGCTTTTGCTGTGGACCGAGCCATTACAGCCACAGGACTAGCATTTATTGATGATATAGGGAACAGGTCCCGTCCTTCACTATCCAGCATATCATTTCCCAGGATACCATCAATACTCAGGATAGGTAGACCATCCACAACAGCCAACTCAGTGACACGATCATATCTTGGAAAAGATATGCGGACATTAACCAAAGGTTCAAACACAACTGAATCCGGAAAACCTCCCAACAATACAAAATTTCCAGTATATTTTTCAAAACCATTCAGAGCCCTCTTCATAACTAACGACCTGGTAGAACCAGTGTCCCCAAACAACTCCACGTGAACAACACGAGAGTCAAAAATCAACTTTCCAGGCCACACATATTTGTCTTACTTGAGTCACGATTGGGGAATAGGAGCATTAGGCTTACTGCTATTTAATAAAAAACACCTCCTATCTACTACAGGTCTGTCTACAGGAGTACTGCTACTAACCTGACTTATCATTATCCAAGGCTACAGGACTTTGATTATTGCGGTGTAGGTACATCCTACGAGCATTACAACGGTTTTGGAAATGCCCAGGCTTGTCGCACCAAAAAAAAACTTCCCTTACGGCCTGAGCTTCTATTTCCATTATACCTGTTATTTCCCCTACCTGGGAAGTCTCCATTAGCAAAAACTTTAGGGGAAGGAGGACCTCCTTGGACTCTACCCACATCCATATCACCTGAAAAAGAATTAGAACTAGACTGCAACTGGCTAAAGCCAATGGCGGAGGATTCCCCTGCAAAATAGGTGTGGAAATGCTTTCGCCAATCAGTAAAAGATATTGTGTAATGGTTTATTGGCCTAATGACCCCTTGACTAAACTTTGAGTTATGTTAACAAACTATTCTAAAGCAATTTATCTGTATAATAGCAGGTATGTGGAGGTCAAACATAGGCAAAAATTACAAATATAGAGAAATTGACCTTTGAACTTGAAGACAATGGGCACTTACAAGGTCATGTGAAGGTCACAGGTTAAATATGACCCCCTATTCTGAAAGAGCATATGCGAATGGGGGGCGGGGGGGGGGGGTGACAACAAAACATCACTTTTAGCCCACGTCAATTTTTTCCATGAAATAGCCAAATGACCTTGAAAATGAGAGTCAAGGTCAAATTTGACATTTGATTTGGAGGTTTTATGCATATGTTTGGGGTAGTTTACTATAGCAGGCTATGATAAAAAACCAGTATTTCATGGAGAAATTGCTAAAGTCACGATTTCTGCAATGTCAATAATAGTTAAAAAATCTATATTAAAAAAGTAATTAAGCAGTCGCTACAAAAGTTAAGCTAACCTCAGGTAAATATATAGGGCATCATATGCCACTAAGATCAGGGCTCTGGGCCTTCCGGTTTTTGAGATCTCGGAAACAAACCTGTTTTGAGCCAGTTTGGCCATTAGCGATCATGACCTTGACCTACTTGCATTAAGGTAGAGCAATATCTGGGGATTTTCCTTTGTATCATTGTCCATAAGGCCCTTAGCCATACAGCTTATACTTTAGGCCTAATGATAATTTCAAATTTTACAAATTTTGCCTTTAAAAGCCCCTTGAAAAGTAGGTCAAGGTCACGTAAACTGTGTCTATGGCATATTTTTACCATAGGCTACCTATGATAATTATTTCAGATTTCTTGTGAAAGAAAAAAAATAATAATAATACTAACAAAAACAATAGTATTCCCCTATGGGGAATCCTAATTAATATTACCATTCTTAGGGATATGGGGAGTCGACGAGGAGGTTTACCCTCTCCTACCAGTATTAAGGGAGCAAGATATTTGATTATCTAAAGTCTTATACGTAAAACTACAGCTACGGGAACGGTGAGTCAGTGCAAATTCTTCCGCTAACTGAGCGACACTACTCAATATCAAACTTTTTACCTCATCCCGGTGAGCTCTCAACTCCCTGCTACAGGCCTTCTTGAACCCCTCACGGAGCAATAGTTCACGTAATGCAGCAAAAGAGACAATCTGACGACTTTTTAGCCAGGCATTGAACTGTTTCTCCTTGACGCGCACAAACTCCACGAAAGACTGCGCAGGGTGTTTCATATAGTTGCGAAACCGGAGGTGGTAGGCCTCAGAGACCAAGTTGTAAGAATTTAAAATCAAGGCTTTTACCTTCTGGTAATCCCAAACTACTCCCTCCTCCAAGGCATTATACACCCGCATTGCCTTGCCCACTAACCTACACTGTGTTAATAGTCCACATTTCTGCAGGCCAAGACAATCAGGAGGCCACACGCTCAAAGGCCTTGAAGAACTCAAGGACATTCTTTTCGTCAAACACTCGCACCAATTTTAATGCAGCAACTATGTTAAACTGATCTTGGAAGGTATTTTTAGGGGATCTTATCAAATTGGCCCTCTGCAACCTAGCCATCTCTATATTTAATTTTGCTATCTCCAACTCATGAGACCTTACCCGCTCGTTCTCCTCAAACTCCATTTTTCGCAACTATGCGTTTGCAAATAAGGTTGTATTCCTTTCCCTCCTTGGGTGACAGGGCCAGAGATTTGAAGGGTACAGAATCAAGGGGGGCCAAAAGCGGATTAGAGGACACATTACCTGGACCCTTGGGAAAATTTGCAGGACCCTCGTAAATGGTACCTACGACAGGAGGATCCTCGAACAGAGTTAGACCAGCCCTCATACTTACTTTGTCCTCTTCGAAACTCTCACTCAAACTCTCCTCACTATCACAAATTACCTCACTTTTCACTTCACTGAATGTTCAGCTTCAGCTAATTCCTGTTTTATTTTATCCCTAACTGCTACCAATATCTCTGCTCTGGTCTTCGTCTCCTTACATGGAACACCCAACCACTTAGCACACTCAACTAATTGTTTCTTACCTAGCACGGGCCAATACTTAAGGAAATCACCTGACGCCAGAAATTCTGCTGGATCAAAAACAAATTCCTCCATTTTGCAAAACAAAGAAAAAAAAATCAGGGGAGCAAGGCAACATTAAAGAAAAAATAGATATTGAAGAGTCCACCTGAGTGTCGCCCCACCAAACAAAATACCGGATACCCTGAGCTCTCAATCCTGTCACGGTCGCCAAATATGTTATGTCCCTTTTCGGGCCATAGTGCAAGTTCTTATTGCACGATAAGAGAGGTCAGTGTTTATAAAAATACCCAACAGCCAATTGATCAGTGAAAACAAAAACACTTGGGAAAACTTAACAATATTTATTAACAACAATTTTGAGAACAGTCAGCCTTGTGACTACCTAACAATTTGAAATAACAATTAACAATTAACAATTAACAATTAACAATTAACAATTAACAATTAACAATTAACAATTAACAATTAATAATTAACAATTAACAAAATTCCCCAAAGTGAAAAACCACACTCCCAATGAGAGAGAGTCAGATAACTAAACAACCATGGGGCACAAAAAAATAAACAAATATATATTCTCACACTCCTTGGGACTGGATGAAACCACACCCTGCTCCAACCAAAGTAGCGACTCCAATATTAACACTATCACTCAGTACAGTAGGGTCCTAACCCCCCAAAAAAGGTAAAAAAAATGTGTCCTATCTGAAAACTGCCTCCCTACATGTCACCACGAGCTCCAAACCTCCTGCAACTGTCTATGTCGAGAATGTGTTGACGGCGGTGTCTCTCCCACGTCCACCTTGATGCCGGGATTCCTAGTCGGCGCTGAGGACCGCAGGCGAGAACACACAGGAATTACAAATAACCACATGTGCCAAAAAGACACTTGCTAAAAGCCATTTGTCTTCGCAATACTTTGAAAAGCTCACATAAACCAGCTGCAGCAGTAAGTCCGGGGAGTGGTGAGCACGAACTGTGTCTTCAAAGTTCCTTGCACGTAAACACAGGTGTTTCTTCTCACCAAGAACTCGAAAAACACAAAAAAGGACGAACGTTGAACTAGACACTTATAAATCTTCAAGCAAGCGGGGAGGAGGTTAAAACAGCACTTCCAAGAAAAAAAAAATAAATTTATAACTGAAGCCTCATTAACTAAACTTTATGCCAATTTTACATCATAAAAGATGCAGTAACAAGGCTGACATAAAAAAAGCTATATTACGTTAATACATAATGTATATATATATATATATATATATATATATATATATATATATATATATATATATATATATATATATATATATATATATATATATATATATATATATATATATATATATATATATATATATATATATTCAAATAAGCAATATATATTTTTGATACATTAATGTCTGGATTCTCTTAACGACCTCGGGATCAGAACCCCAGGCGAAATCACACAAAGACAAGAGCTTATGACCGGCCGGGAATCGAACCCTGGTCCAGCAAGGTTGTATAGACAGTGACTAAACCACTTGGCCACAAAGAAATATAAAAGTCAATGACAATTATTCTGTACTTATACCTGTCGAATTCAGATGTTTTGTACTTAGAATTGAAATCAACCCATCTTCACCATCGTAGCTAATTGGTAGTTTGTTACTTGGCATTCCATTAATGATAAGTTTTTCACATTTAGACGTGTTTTTCATATTCAAATAATCCATCTATATTTTTGATACATTAATGTCTGGATTCTCTTAACGACCTCGGGATCAGAGACCCAGGCGAAATCACGCAAAGACAAGAGCTTGTGACCGGCCGGGAATCGAACCCTGGTCCCGCAAGCTTTTATAGACAGTGACTAAACCACTTGGCCACGAAGGAAGATAAAAGTCAATGACAATTATTCTGTACATATACCTGTTGAATTCAGGTGTTTTGTACTTAGAATAGAAATCAACCCATCTTCACCATCGTAGCTAATTGGTAGTTTGTTACTTGTCATTCAATTAATGATAAATTTTACACATTTAGACGTGTTTTTCATATTCAAATAAGCCATCTATATTCTTGATACATTAATGTCTGGATTCTCTTAACTACCTCGGGATTAGAGCCCCGGGCGAAATCACACAAAGACAAGAGCTTGTGACCGGTCGGGAATCGATCCCTGGTCGGCAAGCTTGTACAGACAGTGACTAAACCACTTGTCCACGAAGAAAGATAAAAGTCAATGACAATCCTTCTGTACTTATACCTGTCGAATCCAGGTGTTTTGTACTTAGAATTGAAATCAACCTATCTCCACCATCGTAGCTAATTGGTAGTTTGTTACTTGGCATTCGATTAATGATAAATTTTACACATTTAGACGTGTTTTTCATATTCAAGTACAGAAGAATTGTCATTTCAATTAGATATATATATATATATATATATATATATATATATATATATATATATATATATATATATATATATATATATATATATATACATATATATAATGTATATATATATATATATATATATATATATATATATATATATATATATATTTATATATATACATATATATATATATATATATATATATATATATATATATATATATATATATATATATATATATATATATATATATATATATATATATATATATATATATATATATATATATATAATATATATATATATATATATATATATATATATATATATATATATATATATATATATATATAAATATATATATATATATATATATATATATATATATATATATATATATATATATATATATATATATATATATTATATATATATATATATATATATATATATATATATATATATATATATATATATATATATATATATATATCTTACTTTATCAGTATGGCTATTTCTCGTAAGGACAATTGGACCAAAGAATCCTGAAAGGACAATCTTTGATTAAAATGGGAGATTTCTGGTTGTCTGTGAGATTCAAGTCAGCAAACTTGAAAGTATTGAACTTGGAGAGATTATTATTATTATTATTATTATTATTATTATTATTATTATTATTATTATTATTATTATTATTATTATTATTATTATTATTTTTAATTGTCGATTTTTTTAGATATTATCTCCCTACACGGAAAAGCAAAATGATATCCGTTTAATAGAACCATTAACCCAGAGCGGAAAAAGAAATTTCAAAGTAAAATGCCAAATTTACATAATATTTATGTAGGAAACAAATAAGACAACATAGAGAGAGACAAAAAAAATCACCTACCAAACTTCAACAACAACAATAATTATTTACTCCTTATTTGAACTTCTAAAGTTAGGTGTATGAACAGAACTTCACCATCATATTTTCTTTTCTAAATATTAAGATATAAGGAATTTCTTGTCAAATAATTACTTCAATAACAAGTAATAATTATTATATCTTTTCACGTGAGAAAAGCATAAAAAATTTGCAAACTTTTGATGTTGATCGAATGAAAATTTTATTTCAAAATATTTATTCAATATTCCTAGAATCTCAAAATGGAAATAACGAATAAAATTCTAAGAAAAACAATAACACAATTTTATCTCTCTTAGCATACAACCGTGGAAAAAATTACTATATGGTACCATCTCTCTGTAAAAGTCTAATGATTAAATAAAAATTTATTTCCAACGCTTAAGAATATTTACAAAGGCAATGGAAAATAAAATCCTCTCAAAGAAACGAAAAAGTTGGAATGGATCCCCAACTCTTTACATTTAATGAAAAGAAGGAAGCATAATATCAGTGACTAATAAAACCGTTCTTACTTTCCAACTTATTCTGCTAATGACATTAATGCTATTTCCAGCAGTGGCTGTACTTTTACATTTAACAGCGTTATATTTGAAACAGATATACGGAAAATTTTATGTTTTGAAGAGCATTTATTTATTCTACGATGTCACTATTTTGGTCTTACATACGGTTTCCCATATCAAAGGATTCCTAACATTCGCCCTGACGCTTAACCTCTGTCACTATTTCTCTTTATTTCTCCATTCCTGTCTCTTTTTATCTCCCCGGGGTAAAAGAAAAAGAGAACAAAAATAAAACCAAAGAGGGAAAACGTTACTCTAGTTTTTTTCCAACAAAGCTTTTTTGGGCTCTTGCACTAACACTCAGGCGGTCTTCCAAGTGTTGTCGAAGGATTCAATTTGCTCCCCAGGTAAGATTTCTTTTTCGTCTGCCTTTTGCGTTTTGCCTTTTTTTTCTCTCCTCTTTGATGTTTCATCTTGATTATACTTTTATTTTCCACTTTTCTTGTTGCAGTTCATTGCAAATATTACGTCAAATAACACCAAGAAAATCTCTCTTTACCTGCGTTCATTCTTTATTACTCTTAAAAGAGTCCTATGTTACATTTCATATTGGTTATATGTACAAATCGTTCATTCCTTCTCGCTGAGTTCTGTGAATTCTTATAACTTATAATTTTTAGTCCATACAGCAGAATATCTACTTCACCTTATCTCCCTCTCTTCCTGTCACGCCTCATTGACTTCGACCCCCGACCTCATCAAATGTTCATTTCATTCGAACTAAATGATAATTTTCTCAGCTTTTTCAGATCATCTTGTCACGTTTCCAATTTTCCACGGTCATTTCATCCCTATTCTTATTCTGTTCTCTTTTTCTCTTTCCTTTGAGATAAAAATTCTCCTTCATTGTTTTAGGCATGTAATTGCTATATATATCTTTATGCCTTTAATGCGAGTATTGAGGTGCTATCTCCTATATATATATATATATATATATATATATATATATATATATATATATATATATATATATATATATATATATATATATATATATATATATATATATATATATATATATATATATATATATATATATATATATATATATATATATATATATATATATATATATATATATATTCTTATTTATTAAATATTTTTGAGTATTTTTTCTTATTTACGTATGCCTCTCTTTAAAGAAATGGATCAACGATAAAAAAAAAGATAAAATTCTCGGGATAAACCTAATGGTGTCATTGATATTGAAATTATGTCATCCTCTGTTCAGATGTAAACATGTTTTCGAGAAGTGCTACAATACAACGCAATTAGGACCTTGAAACCTTTGTTCTTCTGAGTCTGCGATATTAGTTGTACATCATGATGAAGGGAAGACAAGGGTAAATCCTTTTCTTAATCTTGTGATCCACTTAGAACAGAGCGCTATTGTCGGCTTGAGATCCAACTCCCTCTACTATACAACAGTCAGTTAACCTTTTCCGTCAGGTGAAAACTGTCTGCTTTAACCACCAACAACTAAAAGAGTCTAATAGAATATTCACATCCTACCAGGAATATGAATTGAACTTAGGGAGAGGTAATTGTTACTCTTGCCTTCCTCAGGATACAATAATAAGTATCTTTGACAATCGCTATATTAAACTGCTATTTTATTTCGTTTTAGTTTCTAATATTACCAGAAATATCAAGCTACCTTTGTTTTAGGTAACGATTTCCTACATAGTCGCATAAAGCAACTAACGATTGTGTTTGGTGATAGTTACTTGTATAGCCAGTAATATTAACCATCTTCTAAATTATGTGATGGATAAATTGACGATCTCCCTGTTCATCAATCAGACCTACTATATATTTTTTTTCGAGCAATGAAATGTTAAACAGACGATGTTAATTAAGAAGGAGATATTGAACTGGGTTATTTTCTTTGAAACTATTTAAGACATTAAAGGAATTAAGTAAAAAAAATCAAATCAATGGAAGAAAGATTCTTCCAATTAAACGCAAATCACCAAAGAAGTTGTAGTGAAAGGCAAGAAATCTCAAAGAATTTTTTCCTTTTTATTTTTGCAGTTTATTCCGAATTTCACTGCTATTTTTACTCAATCTATCTCTTTTTTTTTTTTTTGCTTTTGAAACATATATTTATGAGGAAACATTTTTAGCTCAATAATACTTAAATATTGTTATTTTGTAGTTGTATCTGCTCTTCCTTTCATTTACTTCTTTTAATTTTCCACCTCGAATTCCTATAATTTTTTTCTCAATCATTCTTTTTTTTATTTATAATGATATATTCATTACAGAA
>NC_090754.1:10815985-10818485 GCF_036898095.1 Palaemon carinicauda
CATTTATACATGTTTAAAGTCAAAGTAATGGTGAAGATCGTTGAATATATTTTTTCCAGGTAAAGACTATAGACATATCCTGAGACATTAATGTTAATTGAATCAGTTTCTATGAAGATTTATAAGTCATTTTATAAAACTGTTACACTTGAATTTTGTTATAGATTACAAAAGTCTTCAATAAAAATATATACAGAGAGAGAGAGAGAGAGAGAGAGAGAGAGAGAGAGAGAGAGAGAGAGAGAGAGAGAGAGAGAGAGAGGTGGGGATGGTTTCTAGAAATACAATGGCAAATATTCATATTCCAAAAAGAGAATTATACTGTAGAAGATCTGGACTATAACTTTATATGTATTATTACCATGGAGTAAGGTTGTTGTATTGAATTAGGGGGTTTAAAAATGAATGAATATATATATATATATATATATATATATATATATATATATATATATATATATATATATATATATATATATATATGTATATATATATATATATATATATATATATATATATATATATATATATATATATATATATATATTTATTCAGATAAGCCATATATTTTTGCTGCATTAATGTCTGGATTCTCTTATCGACCTCGGTATCAGAGCCCCAGGTGAAATAACACAAAGATAAGAGCTTGTTACCGGCCTTGCGTTTGTGTGATTTCGACTGGGGGTCTGATCCCGAGGTCGTTAATAGAAACCAGACATTATTGTAGCAAAAATATATGGCTTATTTGAATAAGAAAAACACGTCTGAATGTGCAAAAAAATTTATCATATATATATATATATATATATATATATATATATATATATATATATATATATATATATATATATATATATATATATATACATATGTATATATATATATATATATATATATATATATATATGTATATATATATATATATATATATATATATATATATATATATATATATATATATATATATATATATGTATATATATATACATATATATGAATATATATATATATATATATATATATATATATATATATATATATATATATATATATATATATATATATTAATATATATATATATATATATATATATATATATATATATATATATACATATATATATATATATATATATATGATATATATGATTTTATATATATATATATATATTTATATATATATATATATATATATATATATATATATATATATATATATATATATATATATATGTGTGTGTGTGTGTGTGGGTGTGTGTGTGTGTGTGTGTAATGTCCAATATTCTAATACAATCGATAAAGACCAATTATTTTGATATAATCCTGCATTAAATTTCAGCCGTCCCTCTCTCTCTCCCCTGGTATACTGTATGTATGTATCAATGTCAGCTGTAAATATCAATATCATTCTGTTTTTTAATGTTTATTCACAAAATTTTGGTGTGCATAATTCTGTTGCCTTCCAGTTCTTTATTTTTTTTTTTTTTTATGCCCATTTCAAGGAGATTAAACAATGTTATGGAACACCAGTCAAGACATATTAATCAGAAAACTCTGATATGTCTGTTTTATCTGAGACAAAACTCCTATTTACTGCAAGTGGAAATTTAAAAGAGGTTACAGTCTAAATTAGTTGATTCTCAATATCATTTGTAATATGGAAATATGTCATGATTAACAAATGTACATGACATGAAAACTCCATAAATCTAAAATTGTTCAATGCGTTAAATGCTGCAAATAAAGTTGAGGTTTCAATTGACAAGGTAAATTGTTTCTAAAGAATAATAGGACATTGTATAGAATGGAAATGAAAAAGGAAAATCTTTAAAGAAATAGACACCAAGTTTTCTTTTGAGAAATGTTTAGTATGAAGAAATTGAAGTTTTTATGATATAAAGCTTGGAATTTACGAAAACCTTCAAACTTAAAAAAAAAAAAAAAAAAAAAAAAAAAACAATAATCAACATCCGTTAATAGTTGCTACAAGAAGAATGTAATGAAACAGATATGGGAGATTAAAATCATGCCTCTCTCTCTCTCTCTCTCTCTCTCTCTCTCTCTCTCTCTCTCTCTCTCTCTCTCTCTCTCTCTCATACTCACACACACACTCCCAAGTGGTGAGAATTCAATATGAATGTGCTAGAGCTAAATCGATTGTGTTTCTGATATGAATCAGTTTGGAAAAAGTGGGGAGACAAACTACAATTCGATGAGCTAAGAATTGCTGTTGGTTGATAGATATAACTCAAGAGGTATCTACTTAATGAGGTTTCCCGGGAATGTATAGTCATGTACTAAATGTAATTGTAGAGATTACTGCTGGAATGTTTATATATATATATATATATATATATATATATATATATATATATATATATATATATATATATATATATATATATACATATATAAATATAAATATATATATATATATATATATATATATATATATATATATATATATATATATATATATATATATATATATATATATATAT
>NC_090754.1:10823485-10835985 GCF_036898095.1 Palaemon carinicauda
AACAATAAATCATTCTGAAAAAGTAACAAAGTCAAAAAGATAGTGCTGATAGGGCGGTGCTTTAGTGCGTCCTCAATGCAGCATAAAGAACCTAACTGCAGATGTTGGTGCAGCAGCACGTTCAGTTGCAACAGCAGGAAGTGCATTAGGGCTTTTGTAAGAGAAGGCAGTGCCCCTTTTTTGCTGTATACGGCCTGTCAGGATGTCAGATGTTGGCAAAGCTTTAGTTCAGACTGATAAGGATCTTGTTCCTGAGTCTGGTGTTACGGTACAGATACTGCAGCTTCCGCCAGACTGTTTTCCGTCTGCTAAAATGCGGAGCGTGATGTAAGCGATGAGGAAGGCGAGTTCGCGATCAAAGTTCTCTATACCGGTGTCACCTAATGTTGATCCTAGTTGAACTATGCTGCTGGCATGAAGCAACGGCTCTCATCTGTTATGCAGTCTTATCAGCCGGCTGTTAGCAAAGCGATGGTTCACCATGATTCTTTTCAGGATGCGTTGTCGCACAGACGGCCTACCAGCAAGCTAATTTTGAACAGCGTGATGAGGCTTCTATAACCCTTTGAGTTTCTTCTCTTGATACCAGACATCAAACGGCACAAGCGTGTCATAGAACGTTTACATTCCAAGCGTGGCGACGATCGCTAGGCAGCTAAGCGCGACATTGGGCATCAAACTGAACGTGACATTGGGCATCAAGCTGAACGTGACGTCGAGCAACAAGCTCGTGACGTCGAACTTCAAACAAACCGTGTCGTCCAACGTCAGTAACATACTGTTCAAGCTACGTCCAAAGGACAAAACATCTCTATGGAGATTCATAAGACTATGCTCGCAGCAGTAAAGAAGGTCCACTGGATGATCTCTTCAGATATCCAGGATGCTTACTTCTACTTCCTCATCCATCCGAACTTCAAGCTACTGGAAGGTTCTTGTATGGGAGGAAGTTGTCCAGTTTTGAGTTCTATTGTTTCGGGCTAAGCACCACCCCTCAAATAGAGAGTGCGTCTGTGAGGACATATCGTTGTGTCCTATCCTTAGATCTCTGGAAGGAAGTATTCCAATTTTGGGCCTTAGGCTTCGGCCTCACCATCACCCCTCTAGTCTTCACAAAGATCATGATGAATTTGGCAAGCATGCTCCACTCAAGAGGCATCTGAGCCTCCTTGTATTTGGACGATTGGCTACTAAGAGCCCCCTCACTCAATCGCTGTCTGGAGGAGCATAATGCCCACCGTTTAGTCATTGGCAAAATCGTAAGGTGAATAGAACAACCTCTTTGTCCAATCATCTTATATCGTCCTTGGATTAGAAAATCGACCTCGATCTAATGAATGAATAATCAGTTATCTTATAAAAGACTTATTTGATAAAAAATTCATTCTTAGGATAGGTTACTTTAGACTGGATTGGGTTAGTCTTGGTTAACTTTGGATACCAATATATTGAGCTTACCATCATCTTCTACCTTTGTTCCCGAGGGGATTTTTCATGTTGCTTCCTGCGTGTTATTAGCCATCATTTTTATCACATTTTTTTTTCTAAAAACTACGTAGTATGAAAGCCCATTTTACTATACTGTCAACCTCAAAATGAAATATTACCCTGTTTCCATAAAATATACGAATTGAACATAGCTATGAAGATGAATTACCACTGTCAAGAAATAAATTAGTAGAACCAAGAAGATTTTAAAATTGTAGGTATGGAATAAGGAAAAATAGAATGATAGGAAAATAAAATTGAAATTTAAAAAGGTATATAGATAACAGGAATAGGCGACGGAGAATTGAAAAGATATATTAATCAGGAATTACACAGAAAAGCTAATATTATCGATAAATAAACTTAGAAGTTAATATTAATCAAAAGAATTTATAATCAATCGGAATAAGATTAGAAGAAATGATAGAATCTATCAACAATAACAGTCAAATAGGGAGAATAGGAATACTTCTCTATTACTGGCATAGAATACGGTGATCTGAGAAGATTTATAACTGTCAAGAACAGATTAGAAAGATTTGAGAGGATATATATGATGGGGAGAAAATGCTAAAAATTATGTTGTTTTGTTATAACGACCACCTTCTATATCATCCTGCCATGTATAACGGCATCCCATGATGCCGGAAGCCATAAGGTGTCTCTTCAGGAATAGTTTATGATATATAGAAAATCTGAAAAGATATTTCCTCATATAATAGATCAGGAGGATGAGACATCCATTTTATATGAATACCCCAAACTGTTTGGGTTAACATATATATGCGTGTTTGAAGTTCATATTTATTTATTTTTTGATGTAAAGTATTATCATATCGTGATATTCAGCTTTTCGTGGGAAAATAGGTAGATAGATAGATAGAGGGTTAAGATAATATTAGGGCACTCAGCATGGGGTTTGTAAACCGGGTTTGGATAGAGGAATGCTTTTGACTCTCCTAATAATGAGATTAGTTTCCCTTCTGTGTAGCGCAATAATGCGTATCGCATTGAATTTTCTAGACTGTCTAAAATAAGATTAAATATTGTAACGACGATTAGATTATTCCCTTGATATAGGAATATCTGTGGAAGGCGTTAAGTCACAAATGATTTTCTGCAATTTCAAATGGTAATAATCATATTTATATATTAAATTTCCAGATAAAAATAACCTATCCAGTTTCGTCAATGTTTTTATCTGTTTTTTTCCAACACAAATACAGGGAATGGGGATATAAATTATGTGCCATCATCATTTGGTGACCAGAATTTCGCATTGAGGCAAGGATGTAATACGAGTATTTATCTTTTCCCGTCAACCCATGGTAATGAAAACACGAACACGCAATCAGACACGCACACACACTCACACACACACATACACACACACACACACACACACACACACACATATATATATATATATATATATATATATATACATATATATATATATATATATATATATATATATATATATATATATATATATATATATATATATCTAATGGAATAAAAGAATTATTAATGGTAAAAAACACCCAAAAATTTAAATTCTCTTTCAGAAAACGCACACCACTGATTTCACAATACCACATTATTTGAGAGGACCAAAGTAAGGCATTAATCTAGTCTATAAAATACCTATTATATATGTTGATGTTGGATCGAAGCCAGAACAAAGAATTACCTAGCTATACCAAACACTTTTTCATGGAAATTTATATTAAATGGAAACTTACACGTTTTGATACGTGAATAAATAAGTTATAGTATTGGTTTATAATAAAAGGTTATACGACTCTCAAATGCCACAGAGAAAATCCAATAATTTTTAACAGGAACTTTCGAAAGTAATGAAGTCACAAGAAATCAGGTATTTTTCAGTTTGACATTATGCACGCATGTTATAATTTATCGCAAATAACTAATGAATCATTTTATACGAGAAGGTGAAATGGATCATACGATCAGAGAAGGTAATTCTACTTAATTTATGGATAACTTATAATTGATATATCCTTTTGCACTGATAACTGGTTTCATTGGATGATCTGGATTTTTTTTTAATTGGAACAATAGATATAAAAAAAAATCAATTAAGGAATCCTCCTTTTTTTGGATTGATTATATTTTGTTAAAATCCTTGTTAACTTCATCATTTACATTTCCTCTTCATTTTATGTAGAAACATCGGACATATAAAAGTAAATTTACTCTAAATGTTTAATTTTCTTCATGATAACTATTACATTTGCCTTGTCCTATTTTTTGATAGCCAAATCACTATAAATTTCTAAAAGTTTCAAATCTATCATAAAACGTTTTGGGAAATTATAATTTGCAGACCTCATTACATTAAGCCAGTACTGACATCACAGAGTAGGGTGGCATTGGAGCCGTCGAAGGAAACGGCTCACCAACAGAGGGATGTGCATGATGTCTTACATGCTTGGTACTCTGAATCTTTTCGGTGGGCTTCTGCCAAAGTGCTGTAATCCAATCACCGGTGAATGGTGACCAGTGTGCTTCTTGACAGTGCATCAGAGACAAGATTCATATTCCCAGAGACGTGTTAAAGGGTGCAATTATATTCAGCCACAATGAAGAGGTGTCAGCGTTGACAGGCGGACCAGGCATCGGACTTTCGAGTGAAATCCTGCACCATGGGTATGTTGTCCGAGCGAATGACGAAGGGCATATCCTCAAAGAAGTGGAGAAAGTGACGGAAAGCCAAATGCACTGCCATCAATTACCGGTCGAACGTAGAGTAGCCAGATTCTCCCTTGTACAGGCTTTTGCTGAAGAAATCAAATGGATGTGGCGGCTGTTGATCACTTGCTCAAGTACTGCAGTAATAGCAATGTCACTGTCATGTGGGTATAGTAGGAGAGGTGCATGTGGCACGGGAAAAGTGAGAGAAGAAGCAGTTGATAGGGCATTATTTCCATTGCAGAGGGCTGCATCCTGAATGAGAACCAACTTCAAGTCTTTTGGCTTATCTGTGAGGAAGTCATAAAGGGGGGGGGGAGCAATAGTGGTATCAATGGCTAGTAGAAAAATGTGATAATAGTTTATCATGGCCAAGAATTCTTGTTGTTCTTTGACGGTCGAGGGTGTTGGTAAGTTCTGAACAACTGATACCTTCTCAGGGATGGGGTGGACGCCTTCAAGAGTGATGCAGTGTCCTAAAAACGATACTTTATTGACGCTAAAGATACACCTGTAGTACCGGACATCCAGGCTGTTCTGCCTTAAGTCGAGAACGACACATTGGTAAGGGAGATGTTCCTCTATGGAGGAAGAGAACAAAAGTATGTCATCCACATAACATACACAAAAGAGGAGGTCCCCTAATAGGCCAGCCATGAAGTGTTGAAAAGTGGAACCAGGATTCGGATGGGCAAAAAATAAGTAATTGAATATGTAATTTTCGAAGGGGACAGTGATGGCCCAAATCTGGAGTGGTAGTAGTATAACTGCGGCTGGTGAGCTTCAGTAAGTGGCTGTAAAGGTCGTTGGTTGGGGCGTAAGTGAGAAGCAGCATATGCGGTTTGTGGAAGGCTCATAATGGGGCGGCCATCTGTGTCCTACGGCATTCATGTCTGCTTAGGTCAATGCTAAATAATAGTCCTTTTGTCAGGGGTGGAGTTGTTGCTAAAGGTCTTCAAGGTGGTGAAGGGGCTCGCCACAAGGGTTGTCAACTTTGGTCATCACGTCCTTCATGGGCAAAATATTAAAATCAGGGGTAGAGGCGCATACAGGCTTGGGTAGGCATCATACTGAAAGGGTACAAAGTGTGGTCACCTGAGGAGAGCCGTCTACAGCAGGTTGCAGGCAAGTGATACTGGTTAAGG
This sequence comes from Palaemon carinicauda, assembly GCF_036898095.1. Taxonomy (NCBI): domain Eukaryota; kingdom Metazoa; phylum Arthropoda; class Malacostraca; order Decapoda; family Palaemonidae; genus Palaemon; species Palaemon carinicauda. Next base: position 10,828,834 of record NC_090754.1, read on the forward strand.
GCGAACAGAGCCTTTTAGTCCCTCATCGGTTGTTGAGAGAGCTGTAAAAGCTTGCCTATACAAGCCACTGGCAAATGTGAGTGCTATTCCACGAAGTATTTTTTGAGCGCATTTTAGGCTATTGAAGTGATCCTTTGGTCGCAAAGCAAATAGGAAATTTAAGGAAGAATGTCCTCAGGGATTGACCCGAGGACATAGTCTGCATTGTTACTTGGGCGAGTCATAACCTTGATGCGAAACTGAATTTCAGTGCGGTGAAACCAGGCGAATGCCTCTGTACTGGGGAAGGATGGTAGTTTCATGGATGTGATTTAGATAGAAGAGTCCATGTTTTAGGCGGTATCGTCAAATTGTAGGGCACAGTAGTGAGGGGGAAGGGAAGGGAGCTAGTCCTCCAGTGGTTACCTATTGTGCAAGGTGGCTGTTGGCAACTAACAGAGAGGTGAGATGTATGAAAATGAGTTTATTCAACAAGAAAATGATCTGATATACAGATGATTGAAAGAAAGCATGACACAAAATTCAAACAGTATAAAACCTGCGATAGCAAGCCTAAACATGTTTCTTTTATATCTGCAGGGAGAACGAGAAATAAAAAACAGAGTAATAGCATTGCCGTATGACACACATGTAGTACACCATCCAGGTATCCATACCAACACTGTTTAATAATGGGTGAACATTTATTCACAAATGTTCTGTATTACTGGTTAGTTTTTCTATAACAAAAAAGTCTCGTTTGTATTGTATCAAAGTATCAAGAAATGCGAGTCTCCACCTTGCCTCCCTCTACTGCATATACTTTTAGAAGATCTTAGGATTCCTAAATGTTTTGATTCAAATAGATCTAAATCATCAATGTAACATTTTCCATGTGTTTTTTTTCTTTTTTCACCAAGATCTTCTATTATTTCACATCGCATTAATATACACGTATTGTTTTCAATTATTTTTCCCTAAATTATAAGTTTCGAAACAATTTGATCCGCATTATTGCCTTTGGTAATACCTTAAGCCTTTTATTTCTCAAACATTTACATCTTGCCCAGCCACCTGTACTACTAAACAAGCAATTCACCGTCAATGCTTCATTACTTCCATAAAGAAGCGTTGGCTCAACAATCAAATCATGTTTTCAAGCTTTGGCTTCATTGCCATTGCAATTCTCTTCCAGCGCTTCTGCAATCACCCATAACACGTCATAAACTTTTCTTATGATTCTTACAGTAGACTAAGTTACTCCTCTTCCAATTCTTCTGCAATCACCCATACCACGGTATAAACTTTCCTTTCAATTCTTATAGTTGACTAGGTTACTCCTCTTCCAATTCTTCTGCAATCACTCATACCACGTCATAAACTTTTCTTTTGATTCTTACAGTAGACTAGGTTACTCCTCTTCCAATTCTTCTGCAATCACCCATACCACGGTATAAACTTTCCTTTCAATTCTTACAGTTGACTATGTTACTCCTCTTCCAATTCTTCTGCATTCACCCATACCACGACATAAACTTTCATTCCGGTTCTTACAGTTGACTAGGCAACTCCTACCCTTTTGTTAGGAAAGTATAATACTTATGGCTCACCCATTGCGAAATTGTATGACATAATTTCAACCAAACCGCAGAATATAACTTGTAATCCCATCGACTCATGGTGTGTGTATCTGTATGTGTGTGAAATCACTATCAGAGTTATACTGATATGTTTCATGTGTACGAAATCACTTGAGAATTTAGTTTTACTTATGTAGACAAAAAATGGAATAGCATTTCTAGTGCAGTAGCTACTTCAATAAAACTTTTAAACCTAAAGCGAGAGAGAAAGAAAAAACTATAGATGGACCACATTTTTTATGTTGAACATATGCTTTATTTTAAATATATAGATTTGTACTGTCTTCTTTCCTTCATCCTTCTTTTCCCAACCTATCTTATTCGAGTCACATCCGAAGTTCCTGCAAAGCCTGGAGAGAGGATTTGTCTCCCTCATCTTCCCCTCAACCCAGTTTCCCCTCGGATAGGGGAAGATTCTTTCTGAAATTCCTCTTAGGTTTATCTGATTCCCCCTTCTGCACCACACATACAACTGTCACTTGTGTCAGCGGGAGAGAATTTCAGACTCACTTCAGTTTTTGTATATTTCTCCCATAAAATTAGATATACGGGATTGAATAATGTGCTATTGTTTAACGTTAAAGGATTAGATAATGTGCGATTATTTAGTTATACAGGATTAGGTACAGAAATTAGATGGTTGTCGTTAAAGACGATTCATGATAGAAACAGCGCTGACTTAAAGCCTATAAAATGAGGAAAGATTTGCTAAAATTTTAAAAAACATTTTAATTTGCCCTAAATTTTTAATTTAGATCTCTCCACTTTTCGTATATCTTGGTTCATCTCCTCCCATATCTTCTCCGATATCCCCTTTATTCTAAATTTTTACTGTTTCCGATCTCTTCATACATTTTGCTATGTTTCCTTTTTTTAATTGTTTTAGGTTTTTATTTTTTCCCCTACCGTATTTTTACCCGGAAACGTCATTTTAAATTTCATATTTAGTTATTTTTTCCCTTTTCCTCATTATTGTCTTCCATTTTTCTCATAATATTATTTCTTTTACCGAGTTTAATGCTTTTATCCTGGTATATTGTTTTATTTTTCTTCCAAATTATATCCGGGTTTCCTATTTTCCTACAATGTAATTTATATACATTGACAATTTTTTTAAATGCGCTTCTTTTTTCCTATTTTCTATCCTTCCCCATGTTTCATATTAATTTTTTCCTGTTTGCCTAAATTATCCCCTATCTCCTTTTCGCTATCTCCATTTTCTTATTTTCCCTTATTTTTGCCCTCTTTTTCAACTATGAAGCGCCTCCTCTAAAACCCAAAGCTAATCCATTATGCAATGACTCCTTCCTCATCGATACCACTGAGATAGAGCTGTTTCGGTGGGGGCCATTTTTATCCCACTCACATTTTCGGTCTTCGGGTCGTAAAACGTGAGAAAAACTACGTATTTCCTTTAAAAGTGAAGGGAAAGTAAGTTTTTCCTTTATATTTTAAGTTAGTCCAGTGCTGATGCAAGGCATTAAAAGGCAAGCTTTATTTTTTGTCTTTTTTACTGGTCCAGGAGTATGTAGAGTTGATTAAAAAAAAATTTAATTGATTTGGATTGCTCAGTTTAGCGTAACCGGTTTCGGGTGAATACAATGTTAAACGTGGTACGTCTCATATGATGGATTCTAGGAATAGATCAGAGTGAAATGAAAGATATGCATGAGAAGGTAATGGAAAAAAAAGGGTAGAAAGAGGGTACATACAGCATTTGAAAAAGGGGATGGGGAAAGACGAAAAAGTGAAAGACACTTAAGAAAAAGAGTGAATTAGATGAGAGTAGGATATTTTTTTTCTTTTTTTTTTCTTTTTCCTGGGGGTGGGTGTCGTCAAGAACATTCTTCACTTCTTAAAAGTAATACGACATTTAGTAAATAATTCCTTCTCTGGAAAAGCTGTGTAGGACGTAAGCCTGAAGAAATTATGAGACTCATATAACTGTAACAATGATATAATTTTCTTTTACTCCTTATGATCCTTTAAATTCAAGAATACATTGCATGATTTGATTAATATCAAAATTATCATTAGAAAAACTTTCGCCACCCGCTACATATCTATCTACATGTCAGTCTATCTAGTTATCTATCTATTTATATGTATATATAAATTTCTATCTACCTATCTGTCTACTCATTTATTTATATAGCTATTTGTTTATTTAGATATTTATTTATCAATTAACTGTCTGCATATCTGTGTAGGTGTCTATTATCATATTCTTGTATCATACCACTCAAGTCCCTCTATCGTCCATGAAGACTTTTATATGTTTATTGATGACATTGACCTATAATGATGTAATGATATTATGCTATAAATTTTTTATGTAAAATTATAATAAGACAAAAAAACTAAAATTTTCGAGGAACTTTGCCCATATCTTAATTTGTAGGATTTCATTACTCTTTATAGTTTTTTTTTTAAATAAAATAAGGATTTAACTATATAAGTTTTTTTCTCTATGTATATATTCTGAATTCATCTCTAATTTCCTATCTTTGTATCTTAAGTACAAAATAAGAGAGAATTACATAAAACTATCGATTCACACAAACACACACACACACACACACACACACACACACATATATATATATATATATATATATATATATATATATATATATATATATATATATATATAAAATATATATATATATATATATATATATATATATATATATATATATATATATAGATAGATAGATAGATAGATAGATAGATAGATAGATAGATATATAGATAGGTATATAGATAGATAGATGGCTTTGAAAACTCGGTGATTTTCGTTCAGATTAACTGGAGTGAGTCGTCTTTTTTTTTAAGAGTACCTGTCCGTACAAAAGAAAGATCCTGGAATCAGCCATCATAAATCAACTAAATACAATGAACTTATCAGGAGGCCAATGGAAAGCTGACATAGTGGACAATATTCTTCTCAACCGGATCATGAAGAAGATAATCCAGGAAGACCGACCACCAGATATCAGAGGTCAAGACATCCTCCGAGCGGCTGTGGGTGTAAATAAATTTGGCTAATCCTTCCAGTACACACACACACACACACACACACACACACATATATATATATATATATATATATATATATATATATATATATATATGTATATATATATATATATATATATATATATATATATATATATATATATATATATATATATATATATTTATATATACACACACATATATATATACAGTATATATATATATATATATATATATATATATATATATATATATATATATATATATATATATATATATATATATATATATATATTAACTTATGTATCAGAAATTATCTAAAGTCTTAACACATAAGCTAGTTACAACTCTAAGAACTATGGAAACAATTGATGAAATAACACTTAGAAACAGAAAAAAAAACAGCAACATGGATAAGAGAGCAAACTAAACTATAGGATATTCTAATAGCATGCAAGAAAAAGAAATGGACATGGGCACGACATATAATGAGAATGAGAGGTAATTGATGGACATTGCGAATAACGGAAGAGATCCCTAGAGACTGCAAAAGTAGCGGTGGAAGGAAGAGATGAGGATGGGTTGACGAACTACGAAAATTTGTTGGCGTGGACTGGCATGGATAGACCAAAAAAAGACGGAGGTGGAAGGACTTCCCTGAAGCCTTTGTTTTGCAGTGGACTAGTAACGGCTGATGATAATTATGATGAATGTGATGATGATGTTATTATGGCAACTAAAATTTCAATCATGTTGACAAATCTAGTTCATATAAAATCGTGATTCCGTTTAAGGTAAATTGTTTGTATAATTTTATTTTCTGGTAAATGAAAATGTTGTACATATTTATAGAGAAACTAAACAAACGGTCTATTCTTCAAAGGTGTTAGCAAAATTATCACTAGAGGACATCCTCCGGTTACGCCCTTTGAGTCGTCATTTACCAATGCATATTATGGCATCGGAACCTTCGTCTGTATTAGCACATAAAAGTCATATTCTAAAACAAAACATCCAAACTATATTCAGTATAGCACACGCAAATGATATTCTTTATTACGTCTAAAAAATTATTTCGCAATATCATATGCAAATCATATTTTTTGTTAGCACATACGCCTTATTTTGTATTAGCACATACAAAACGTATTCTGTATTAGCACCCATACACCATATTCTACAGAAGGAATGTATCTTCGAGTTTCCTATAGGCAATAAAACCTGTCTGGCGTGACAGTTTAATGGGTCCCTCCTGTCGAGGGCGGTTCTTACGCGTTCCAGGATGATATAGATCAGTGGTTCTCAACCTTTTACTACCATGCCCCCTCCACAATTATTTTTTTATCGCCACGCCCCCCCCCCCCCCTTGCATATAAAGATAAATTTCAATTGCAGATTTTATATGAAAAGGAATAAAAAAAGCCTTATGGGTTGTATAGTCAATTTACTAAGTAGGAAATAAAGTGAGATAATTGACATTTTCACTTCTACAGGATAACTTGCTTAACTTATTTAGTGAGATACCTGACACTGCTTCTTGGATACCAGATCTTGAATACGAGGTTTAATGTTAGAGAGTGCACAACGTAAATCATCTTCCACATCCAGGCGGTTTCTGTATTTTGTTTTTATAGCAGTGAGCGTAGAAAATGCAGTTTCACACAGGTACGTTGATCCAAACATTGTTAGAACCCGAAGAGCCTGATGTGAGATCAGAGGGTACACAGAATGGTATTTAATCCAGAATGTCTCCAAATCCAAATAGTTGAATTCATCCTTAGCTGTGGAATTAAACTTTAACTCAAGAAACTCTTCTTGAATTTCCTCAGCAACATTAGCGAATTCACACTGAAAAGGATTCCTAATGAATTTCCAGGATTCACGCATGTCATCTATGTCTGGAAAGTATTTCGTGAATTCTGCTTTCAAGCTGCTTAGATGAGTGATTATAAGGATCTTTAACTCAGGGTCAAGGTTACCATGAGCGAGCCCAGAATCTAAGTTCCTAAAACTGGCTGCATTTCCCTGCTGAATTCGACATTTCCAGAGGTCGAGTTTGGCCATGAAAGTTCAAATGGTGTCGTGGTGAGAGATGATGTGGATATTTTTCCCTTGTAGTTTAAGGTTCACTGCATTCAAAGATTCAAAAATATCCACCAAGTAAGCTAGAATTATCTGAAAGCTGTCAGACTTGAATTTGTCATGAAGGGCTGCCTTCTGCTGTGAATCTAGAAATATTATTACTTCTTCTCGTAGCTCATAAAGCCTTTCAAGCATGTTTCCTTTTGATAACCATCGTATGTTCGTGTGAAAAAGCAGGGCTTCATGTTCAGAATCCATATCCTTACACAATAATTTGAAGAGACGACTGTTTAAGGCTCCAGATTTGATGAAATTTACTACCTTTATAGCCACGTTTAGAACATCCCTCATTTCATCAGGCAAAGTTCTGGATGCTAAAGATTCACGGTGAATTATGCAGTGTGTACTTATTACAGAAGGATTTTTTTCTTTC
>NC_090754.1:10840985-10853485 GCF_036898095.1 Palaemon carinicauda
AATAAATAATCGTATGCAACATGCACAAAAAAAAAACTTACTGATTGACAGTTCTAGAGGTCAATATCTAGACCAGGAAATAAGAATTTAGTTGACCGCGAGCTCTTGTCCTACAAATTAAGATGAGAATCAGCAGCTGAAGACCAGACAGGAGAACAATATTCGAAATAGCCAGAATTACAGCATTAAAACACTAGAATAAATTAATCACTGAAAATTTGACAACACTTTCTCATTAATCATATTTTTGTGCAATAAAAGAATAAACAAACCGAAGGCATTTCTCAAAAGTGAATTTCCTGCTAGGAATCACACCTAAAATTTTGAAAGATTCATAAAAAGTTGAAAAAACATTATATATACTGAGATCTGGTAGGCGGTAAACCAACTAACAATCATACTTTGAGTTTTGTTAGGGTTCAATTTCATGCCACATAATTTACTATTTTACACCATGTGTAACGAGCCAAGAGTATGTTGTGAGCCAAAGGCGAGATGAATGCAACTAAGTACTTTATCATGAACACATCGAGTATATATACACACTAGGTCCGGGCAAGAAGGTCACAAAATACAAACATGCTATTTCTTGTCCAACCGGCAACCCGTTCTGTTAACAGTTAACATTAAAGTAGGCAGACAGGTTATTACAAGTTACTGTCAGTGCGAGGGGATAGCGAAGATACAAGGCATAATATATACAAAAAAGAGAAATGTCGTTACTATGTATGATCGTGTGACACATGGGTGGTACATGGCTCTCCCCCCCTAAAAATGACATACTGTACATGTTAAATAGGGTGCCCTGATCTAAAGAGGCGAACTGTAGGCGGGTCATCTGGCATGAGATGAGCAGGTTTTATAGGATCAATGGAGACCCAGTTCTCTTTGCCACGAATGTTTAGTAGGAATGCTTTAGGATTGCATCGGATCACAAGGAAAAGGCCTGTATAAGGGGGAGTTAGCCGTGGCATGCTAGTGTCGTTGCGTAGAAAGCCGTGTATTGTAGAGTGCAAGTGTGTTGGTATGTGATGCTTCACTGGAGGCTTGTACGTCTGGTGGCATGGAGTAAATTTTCCCACGATGTGACGTATGTGCTGGAGATCGTTGGAGGCGGTTGCGGAAGGAAAAAATTCCGCAAGGATGACCAACGGGTCGCCATACAGCATTTCAGTGCCGAGACGTCCAGGGCGTCTTTAGGAGTGGTCCTTAGTCCCAGGAGGACCCAGTAAAGCTGAATAAAGCAGTTGGAGTCCATACAGCGGGGTATCAAAGCTGCTTTGAGGGTGCGATGAAAAGGTTCAACCATTCCATTGGCGGCAGGCTTGTAGGCAGTTGTGTGATGTAGGGTGATACCCAGGAGATTCGCTAATGATGTGCATAATTGAGAGGTGAAAGTGGTACCCCTGTCAAAAGTAATATGTTTAGGGATACAAAATCTTGCTATCAATCCTGAGAGTATACAGATGTACATGAGGAGGACGTTGCAGTTTCCATGGGAATGGCTTCAGGCCAACGAGTGGAGCGGTCGATGACGATAAACAGGTAACGATGTCCCTGTGATGTGGATAGGGGGCTGCAACGTTGACGTGAATGTGGGCGAAACGACGCTGAGATTCAGAAAAGCTGCTCACTCTTGAATCCGTGTGTCGATGTACTTTGGAAGTTTGGCAAAAAGTACAGGCGTGGACCCAATATTTAGCATCCTTAGTATTGCAGTGCCAAATGAACTTAGTCTTCAACAGTTGTGCAGTAGAATGGCACGAGGGTTGTGAAAGGTCTAAATGAAATCAAACACCTGTCGACGCATGGGAGCAGGAATCCACGGTCGCGGTCTACCAGTACTGACGTCACAGAGGAGTGGGGTGTTGAAGTCGTCGAGGGGAATGTCTTCCCAACAGATGGATATGCAGAATGTACATCATGCTTGAAATTCTGGATCCTGCCGTTGGGCTTCAGCCAAGTCATTGTAATCCAATCCCAGTTGAATGGCGGCCAATGTGTTTCTTGACAGGGCATCGGCAACGGGATTTTTTTTTCCCAGGGACGTGTTGAAGGGTGCATTGTATTCAGCCATGGCGGAGAGATGTCGGCATTGACTGGCTGACTGTTGAGGGATAACGTGCACCAGAGGCATGTGGTCTATGCGAATGACGAAGGGCGTACATTCTAAGAAATGGTGGAAGTGATGGACAGCCAAGTGCACCGCCAGCAATACGCGATCAAAGGTAGAATAACCCGATTCTGCCTTGAATAGTTTTCTGATGAAAAAAACCAATGAGCTGGGCGAGCCGTTAACCGCCTGTTCGAGTATTGCACCAATAGCGACGTCGCTGGCATCGGTGGACAGAAGGAGAGGGTAATGTGGGACGGGAAAAATGAGATCAGCAGCGGTTGATAGGGCATTCTTTGCTTTGCAGAAGGTTGCTTCTTGAAGGGGACCCCACTTCAGGTCTTTTGGCTTACCCTTGAGGGAAGCATAGAGGGGAGCAAGAGTGGCAGAAACGGCTGGCAGAAAATGTTGATAATAGTTGATCATGCCCTAGAATTCCAGGAGGACTTTTACGGTAGAGGGCGTGGGGAAATTCAGAATAGCTGCTACCTTCTCAGGATGGGGATGGACTCCTTCAGGAGTGATGCGGTGCCCTAAGAACGACACTTTGTTTGTGCCAAAGGTACACTCGTCGTACTGGATTACATGGCCGTTTTGTTGTAGGCGGTCAAGCATAATGCCCAGGTGACAGAGGTGTTCCAGTTTTGAGGAAAAGTATGTTGTCCACGTAACATACACAAAAGGGGAGGTCCTCTAAGATGCCATCCGTGAGACATTGAAAAGTGGCCCCAGCATTACGAAGGCCATAACAGGAGTAATTGAAGATGTATTTACCGAAGGGATTGGTGATGGCGTTCTTGGGATATCTTCTGGGTTCATAGGCACCTGATAATACCCCTTCAGGAGATCGAGCATGGAGAAAACCTTCCCTCTGTCCAGGTAGGAGGTCACATCAGCGATGTTTGGGAGGGGGTAGTGATCCGGTTCTGTTTGCATGTTCAGGCACCCGTAATCCCCACACGGACAGATGGAGCTATATTTCTTCCGTACGATTTGTAAGGGTGACGACCATGAGCTGGAGACCTTTTGGCAAAGGCCCATTTCTTCCATTTTGGCAAAGGTCTGTTTGGCAGCTGCCAATCGATCCGGTGCCAGACGTATGAATTTGGTGAAGACATGGTGTCCCGTCATCTGGATATGGTGATAAATACCGGGTTTGGCATCCGTGGGTGTGCTGATGTGCAGAGCGAGGTTGGAGGGGGCGGGTTGAAGAGGTGTCAACAACTACGAGTCTGTTTTGACCAATCGTTGGTGGGCGACATCGACCAGAAGGTAGAAGTGAGAGAGGAAATCCACACCGAGGATTGGCAATGTGACATCAGCAACTAGAAACTTTCAATTAAATTTGCCGTTTCCAAACGATAATGTGAGGTTCTCGTAACCGTAGGTGGGTATGGCCTGTTTACACATATTTCGGCCACTGACAATCCTTGTCACATTTCTTTGTGGCAGCCCGGAAACTGGAGTGGTAGTAGCAAAACTGCAGGAGATGGCAGCAGTAAGTGGCTGTAGAAGTCATTGGTTGGGGCACAAGTGAGTGGTGGGTGATGGGTGGCTTTGTCTCTTTTCCGGCTCTTCACGGGGTAGGCGTTTGTGTCCTTCGGCATTCAGTTGACACTGAATAGGTGTCCTCTTTGTCAGGAGTGGAGGCATTAATGGAGTTCATGAAGCTCATGAAGTGGCTGTACATACGTGCGTTGGCTTTGGTCATCAAGTCCTTTATGGGTAAACTATCGACATCCTGTATGGCCGCATGCACAGATTCGGGTAAACGGCGTACCCAAAGGGCACTTAGTAGGTTCACATCCCGCGGAGAGCCGTCTGCGGCAGGTTGCAGGCGAGCGGTACTGGTCATTTCCCTGAGGGCGAACGGAGCCCTTAGGTCCCCCAACGGTTGTTAAGAGAGCAGAAAAAGCTTCGCTATATGAGCGGCTGGCGACCGTGAATACTGGTGAAGAAGGTATGTTTTGAGGGCGTCATACGCTATTGGGGTGTCTCCTTGTTCATCAAGCCAGACAAAGATTTCCGTGAAGTTGTCCTCGGATATCACCGCAAGAACATAATCTGCTTTAGTAGTTGAACGAGTCATGCCCGTGATGTGGAACTGGATTTCTGCGTGTTGAAACCAAGCAAACGCTTGGGTGGGGGTGGGGGGGGAGCCAACTTCCGTGGAGTCCGTCATAGTAACAGTGTGGTGTGAAAGCGGTAGGAGTGAGTCGATCTCCAGGGTCACCAATGTGACGAGCCAAAAGCGAGATGAATGGAACCGAGTACATTATTATAGACACATCGAGTATATGTACACACTAGGTCCCGGCAAGAAGGTAAAAAAAATACAAACATACTATTTCTTGTCCAACCGGCAACCGGTTCTGTTAACAGTTAACAATAAAGTAGGCAGACAAGTTGATACAAGTTGCTATCAGTGCAAGGGGAGAGTGAAGATACAAAGCATAATATATACAAAAAGGAGAAATGTCATTGCTATTTATGACCGTGTGACACAAGGGTGGTACTCATGCCTTAATTATAGTTAAAACTCTGTTAAGGGCTTAAGCAACGCTAGTTCGACATTCAAGAGAAGAAAGTAACGCAAAGAGAGTCGCATCATCTGCATATGCTACTTACTTGTTTTCTAGGCCACATCAAATGTCATGTGTATATAGAAAGAATAGCAATAGCCCAAGAATACTACCCCGAGGAAAATCAGATATCACTTTCCTATACTCATTATGGTGCCCATCAACATCAACTCTTTGCGATCTATTACTCAAAAATTCAATAAGGGTGCTAAGAAAAGACCCACCCACTCCCAACTATTTGAGTTTGAAAACTGGGGTTTTATGATTGACACTGTCAATGGCATCACTAAAATCGAGGCCAATCATTCAAAGTTCCTGATTATGATCAATGGATTTTTGTACAAAATCACATGACACAAGGCCTTTATGATAGCGAAATGTCAAACTAGGGAACAGGTGATTATCTTTAACATACCTATTTAGACGTCTTGCCAAAAGAATTTTAAAAACACTTGATAATATGGAAATTATGGATATTTAGTGGTAAGCAGCTGGACTTGAGCTACCAAAAATATATTAACATAAAGGATAACAATACCAATTTTCCAAAAAGTACTAAAAGAAAGTCTTCTTTTTAACTTGCGCAAAATAACGTAACGGATTTTGAGCGAAGCGAAAAATCTATTTTTTGGTGAGGTAGCCATGTAGTCCTGATGGAAGTTCCTAATTGATAGCTTTCTAGGGTATATATGACTACAGTGATATTCCCAGAGAATTTTACCTTAAGGTATCCAGAATTCTAACTCCTGGAGCGAATATCCCTATATAATCTCACAGGGATATCGCATAATATCAGAGGACGTATTCTTGACACGTCACATAGCTATCTTCGCCCCGAACAGTATTAACGCTTCGAGGGGGATATAGTGACAAGAATCCGAAACGAGAATGAAAAGAGAGCCGCTCATAAGGCATCTCTCCTATCACGTTTCCAGTGTGTATTTGATGAAGGCGGTAGCGCCCTCTTTATTCCTTGTAGTGATATACGAGGTGCTACAGATACTGTATTATAGGGAGGGGTCAATAAGCCCTTTTACAACAAAAAGAAGGGCGGGTCCATCAGGACGACATGGCTACCTCACCCAAAAATAGATTTTTCGCTTCGCTCAAGGGTAGGCTCCACTTTCAAGGGGTGCCAATCGTAAAAAATATTTCCCAAAAATACACTAATCTAGACACGCTAATGAAATTTTCAGGCATTATTAGCACTATAATAAGGCATATCCTCTGTAAGTTTTATCATCCTACAGGGAAAATACAGGATTTTATGAATAAAAATGTGAAAATCAGAAATGTTATTTGGTGACCGGTGAGAAACTACTGTCTTGAATTGAAATTCGGTCTGTAGGCATGTTTGTTTATCCACCTGAAACATGCACACAAAGTTTTATCAAAATCGAACAGTAAATAAGCACACAGCAAGAGAAAAACGAGCAATAACCCAAGCCGATGATGGAGAGAACCTAGAAATAAATATTCACCAAAAATCAAAATCTCGATTTAGGGATAAAAACTTTTGTGTTTTTGTAGGTATTATGTCACTTGATAGCCTAAAACATCTAAATATTATATTACTTAAGGCATAAGAGCAGGACAAGCGAAGAAATACACCCCTCTCCCGATAAAAAAAACGAGAAAAAGCTATTTTTTTCTGATGCATAACCTAACCTAACCTAACCTAACCTTCTTAACCTAACCTAACCTAACCTAACCTTCCCAACCTAACCTAACCTAACCTAACCTAACCCCTACAAGGTGGAGCCTACCCTCAAAATCCATTTTTTGGGCTCAGGCCATGTCGTCCTGATGGAAGTTTACCAGAGCATTACTGTATCTTTGGATTCTCAATCAGTGCCGTACTCTCAAGAAAGTATTTTCCTGGTCCGTCTAGACCTAGAGACCTATGATGTTACCGTCATACATCATTTCATCCAAGCATGAACTATGTTAGTGCTTCCTGCCCCCTACAGGGATGAGTCATACTAGACTCTGGAAAAGTCTCGAGGAGTACATAATAACTTATGGATGACAAAATGACAATCTTGTATAGTGGTCTCGCCCTATACATTATAAAGCAAAGTTTATATAAGAGTCTCCAAAGTCAGAATGAATTTGTGACACCTTCCCCAATGTGACTACTCTTAATAACTATCGGATAAAGGTCATATCCGCATAGGAACAAATTTGCATCTCGGCCACTCTCCCGTTAGGGTACCACCTCAACCCTTCCTAAGGAAGGGTTAAAGAGAGTGGACTTTTGCTTGAATCAGGGAACAATCTTAAAAGACATACCATGATAAAAATATCCATATTTTAATCTTAATGCTCTGTACATATCTAATAAAAATGAGTGTGGGCGAATAAAATGCAGGGTTCAATATGAACTAGTTTATTAAAATCTAATAAACATGCATATCAGATCTACCTTCATAAAATTTATAAAAAGTGGATGATATCCATTAAAGCACAAAGAAAACAGTCAACAGAAAATATTGTTTCATCTACCATGAAACAGATTTGCCACTTCAATTGAATTAGTAATAATGCTACAGTCTGTATACTGTTTAATTACACTAGCATAAGAAACGCTTGGCACAAGTGTCCGTATTATGCTATAGTTCACCAACGTCAATGGAACAGTCCGTAAGGACACTTTCGTGGCCTATCGCTCAGTGTGTAGTACGCACAGTGACTACACACCCACCTTCTTAATTAATCGTCCCAAATTAATTACATTGTTCCTCGCAGATTCAAAACAGAAGGTTAATGGATTCTACCTGCTGCTACCACAGATAACATGAGTTGCTCCACTTGCTTCGCATATTGCATAAAGAACACCTTGGATGACCACCAACTGGTGTACGAACAAAGATGTTCAAGGTCCATAAAAATAAGGAAATTTTATGGAAGAAGCAACTCCTCTTGGATCATGACTAGCGGGTGTACTGTCAGGAGCCGATTTGCGAATAACAAAGGTGAGTTTCGCCCTTAGTTATAGATAACTTTGAGCCCAAGGTTTCTCCTCTAAACAGCTGTCCTCCCATAAAGTCTGAAGTTCTATGAAGATAGACCTTTAGGCACCCCACTGGACATAGAGATACATCTCCCTTCAGAGGGCATATTCTCTAGGGACCCCACCTGATGGTGGGTAGCATGCTCTTGGTAAGAAACGTTGGGTCTGGAAATAAATTCAGTTAACAATAGTATTGTGTCGGCTGCTCACCCTTTCCTCCTCACTAGGGAGAGAAAATCATGAAATGTAGGTTTCTGGTTTTCTGTGATGAAGCGAAGACAGTCGATTTCTGTACTCGCTGAGACAGGGATGGATCCGGTAGGGGTACAAATTTTAGGCGTAGTTTCAATGCTAGAGGGAACCAAACGCTATTTGGCCACTTGTGGGCCACTATTGCTGCCTTCCCTTTGAAGGATCTAAGTTTGTCAAGGACCTTCAAAGGGAGGTTGTGCGTGGGGAACAGATAAATACCGGACCATCTGTTCCAGTCTAGGGACATAGCGTCCACAGCCTCGGATCCTCGTATGGGAACATGTAACGATCTATTTTCTTGTTGTCTTTCGTCGCAAAGAGGTCTATCTGCAGCTCAGGGACTTGACTCGAGAGGAAGTAGAACGATCCTGCGTCTAGGGACCATTCTGACTCTATTGGTGTAAACCTGGATAGAGCGTCCGCTGTCACATTGTGGAACCCTTGAATGTGAACTGCTGATAGGTGCCATTTCTTCCTTCCTGCAAAACGAAAAATGGCCAACATCACTTGGTTGATTTGAGGTGACCTCGACCCATGTCGATTCAGGCATCTCACTATCACCTCGCTGTCTAGAACCAGTCTTATGTGGGTCGAGTGGCGAGGAGATACCTTCTTTAAAATCAGAAGTACTGCCATGGCTTCTAAAAAGTAGATGTGAAATGACTTGAAAAGATTGGACCAAGCTCCTTGGACTCTCTTCTGATGAGAGTGACCTCCCAGGCCTTCCTTTGAAGCGTCTGTGTGGATAGTTACTGACGGGGGAGGAGGTCGAAGAAGTATTGATTTCTTCAGTTGCTTGGCATTGGACCACGGCTTGAGAAGCGTTCGCAGTCGAGTCGCGTTTGATGCGTATTTCCTCCAGACTCCTGTTGCATCCTTTAGCTGTGCTCTTAGCACTGGATCTGTTATTGAAACAAACTGTAGAGAGCCCAGCACTCTCTCCTGTTCGCGACTTGATATCCGTTTGGATTTCAGCAGTCTCTTGACAGATCCTGCTATTTCCTTCCTCTTCTTCCCAGGAATGGAAAGTCGATGTGACTCCAAATTCCAATGGATTCCTAACCACTGAAATTTTTGAGCTGGAGAAAGTCGAGACTTTTTTATATTGATCTTGAATCCCAGATGTTCCAGGAACTGGATCACTATCTTAGAAGCTTGTATGCATTCTCTCCTGGATGCTGCCCACACTAGCCAGTCGTGCAAGTAGGCTCTACTTGGACCACCTTTAGGCGTAATTGATGGATGGCTGCGTTCGCGAGCTTCGTGAAAATCCTTGGGGCTATGTTTAGCCCAAAAGGCATGGCTTTGAAGGCGTAAAGTTTTCTATGTAACTTGAAGCCTAGGTAGGAGGAGAGGTGGCGATTAATTGGAACATGCCAATAAACGTCAGACAAGTCTATAGAGACAGTATATGCCCTTTTGGGCAGTAGGGTCCTTATGTGTTGAAGTGTGAGCATTCTGAACTTATAGTTCATTATGAACTTGTTGAGTGGTGACAAGTCTAGAATGACTCTGAGTTTTTCTGATTCCTTCTTTGGAACACAAAACAGCCTCCCTTGGAATTTGATGGACTTAACTTTCCGTATTACTCTTTTGTCTAAGAGCTCTCGGACTTATTCTTCCAGAATGGGGGTTGAGTGTTGGGAGAATTGAGGAAATTGAGGTGGAGGGCTGCTCCAACTCCAACCTAGTCCATTCTTTATTAGGCTGTGGGCCCAGATATCGAAGGTCCAGCGATCCCTAAATAGCTGAAGCCTCCCTCCTACTGGAAGCATCTCACTGCTGCTGTTGTGGACCTAAGGCCTTGTCTCCTTGACCGCGTCCTCCCCTGGATCCCCTTCCGCTTGAAGGGCGTCTGGAAGAACCTCTGGCAGTTTCTCTAGCCCTCGAACGAAAGGAAGAGGTCTGCCTTTCGAAGGCTGGGTTAAAAACTGGCGACTGAGTCGCCACTTATTGAGGTACCAGCTGGTATGTGGTTAGAGGTTGTGCCATTATCTGAGGCACCGCGGTCACAGGAAGTTGTTGCTGTTGTTGCTGTCGGTAAGGTATAGCCGGCCGAGAAGATGGCCTAGGCCTTTTTGTCTTCCTCTTGGGTTGGGGACCCTCCTCCTGAGAAGACTTCCTCTTAAGATCTAAGCCCCACTTTTTGAGAAGGCTCCTATTCTCTGTGGCAGCCTTGTCTACTACCTATTTAACCATATCGTTTTTGAAAGAGGTCTTTACCCCAGATACGAGAGGAGATCAGTTTCCTCGGTTCGTGCCTCACCGCAGCCGAGGCAAACACGAACTCTCTACAGGCTCTCCTAGCTTTAATAAAGCTATAGAGATCCTTCGTAACTGTGGCCAGATGGGTTTTGGCCACTACCATTAACATGTCCTGGATCTTGGGGTCACTTGCCATTGTTTCTAATGTCATTTGCAACGACATCGATGCCACAAGTCTTTCCTTCGTCTCTTGCTCCCTGCGTAAGAGAACCTCCGACAGCTTAGGGAGTTCCTCACCGAACTGACGTCCAGCAATATCAGCTTCCAGCTTCCCGACTGAGAAGGTAAGGTGTACGTCCTTCCAGTCTCCTTGGTCCAAGGGTAAGGTCAGAGATTATGGCTTGCACTCCTCCAAGGAGGGGCATGGTTTCCCTGCCTCCACCACCTTTAAGGCTGCCTTATATCCCTTTTCCATGAAGGGAAAGGCTCTGGTAGGCGAGGCCACAATGGAGGGAAGCTTCTTACTCAAGGCTGGCACCTTTGAGTTCGTGAAGCCCCTCTCTTTCATCGATCTTGATAGTAACGCCTGAGCTTTACTATGGTCAAAATCTATGGCCTCCGGCTCAGTCTCCTCCTTTGAGGCTGGCTCCTTCCTAAAGCGGACATAACAGTCCGGGTAGGAATATTTATTGGGCCAAAATTCCACCTCTTCCAGGGGAATTGCTCCCAACTTTTCAGATATGACGATCTTCCCGATTGTCATTGGCATGTGTTCGGCATACCTTCAAGGATTGGTATCCGAGCACAAAGGAAGATCCTTCACGTTGAGTCGCTTCTGGGGCCAACATGATGCTGCAAGCCTACGTATCTCCAGTTTCATTGCAGCCTCCTTCTCATCATTCTTCTTCTGAATTTGTTGGATCATCTCAACAATAGAAGAGAGAGTCCTTCCCAGGTCATCTGGGATAGCAGACGATGTAGAGGGGACAGGTTCTGGATCCGGAACCGATGTAACCGACACCTCATTGATTTCTTCCTCTTCTACTTGAGGAGCCTGGCACAGCTCCTCCTCTTGACCTTCTCCTAGAAGGTCCTTCTCTGTAGAATCCGACACCTATGACATCCTATCGTCCAATTGGATGTCTTGAAGGGCGGCCGAGACTTCAGAATTCACCGGATTCTGTGCAGTTGGTATCTCCACCTGAGGCTGAGGAATGACTGCATCTTCTGATGCTTTAGGGAAAAGGTAGGCCCTCACCTTCTCATTTGGAAGGTAGGGGCCTGAGGTGTTTTTCTGAAAACCCCTCACCCAGGATCGTAACTTTTCCCTGGCAGCATCCCTTGACTCCGTCGACTTGGGGTCGTCAAAAGCCTCAGTAATCAGGTTAGAACATACTGTACAAACCTGAGGGTCCCAATACCGGAGATCACCTCTGGAGGCTGCGCGTGCTGCGTGCCTCCTACAATGTTAATGTCCACAGAAGAACATACTGCGGACATTACAGAACACACTCCCGCACTTTCGATGGTCCTCCTGTAAAGAGAAGAAAAATCCATGAGTATCAAGTGAAGGCTTCTCACTTATATTGAAACATTTAGCTTATATAGAAAAGGTATAAAAGAAAGAAGGAAAGACACATACTTGTATTTCCTGTCCAGTCAATTGCCGTAACCCCCCAAGATATTAAAACTAAGGTTAATTCTATACTAGAATACCTTATGTAATTTCCTAAACGGAAATTTAATGCGTAGTTTTAATATACGGGATCGAAAGAATGCAGGAAGAACTCACTTTCTATATAATGTACGGTCTCAACAAAAGGCTGTACAAGATAACATTAAGTATGATGAAGAACTTTAGTGTTATCACAAACTCTGTACAGCAGTTTTTACTAATGCAGTGTGTACTACACTATGAATATAGCAACTACTGTACATCGTATGCTGATGTGCCAGCCAGCACGTGCCGGTACGTACCGGCGTACGCCAGCACGTGCCGGCCGGAATCTATCCCTTTATAGATGAAAGATGTACTTTCTTTAACTAATAGGCGGCAGCCCACTGATCCGCGACTGTGTGCCGGCCAGCAATCCTTGCCAGCCGCCGGCTGAAAACACTAAAACCCGGCTGCCAGCCGCTAATCGTAACAGCCAGAAGATTCGGGCTGTGATTCCACTGCCGGCTGGCAAAGGTAATAAAACCCATGCCCATCGACAATAGCCAAGAACCATAGAACCTCTACCTGCCCGGCTGTCGGCTGTCAAGCCGGCAGCCGGGATTGGGGTGCAACACAATAGTCAGAGAAAAAGTATGGATGAAAGGTTATAAGGCGGCA
>NC_090754.1:10858485-10868485 GCF_036898095.1 Palaemon carinicauda
GTAGCGACTGCTTAATTATTTTTTTTTAATATAGATTTTTAACTATTTTTGACATTGCAGAAATCGTGACTTTGGCAATTTCTCCATGAAATACTGGTTTTTGGTCATAGCATGCGATAGTAAACTACCCCAAACATATGCATAAAACCTCCTAATAAAATGTCAAATTTGACCTTGACCCTCATTTTAAAAGTAATTTGGCTATTTCATGGAAAAAAATTTGACATGGGCTAAAAGTGATGTTTTGTTGTCACCAGCCACCCCACCCCCACCCCCCATTCTCACATGCTCTTTCACAATATGCGGTCATATTTAACCCGTGACCTTCACATGACCTTGTAAGTGCCCATTATTTCAAGTTCAAAAGTCAATTTCTCTATATTTGTAATTTTTCTAATGTTTTACCTCCACATACCTGCTATTATACAGATAAATTGCTTTAGAATAGTTTGTTAACATAACTCAAAATTCAGTCAAGGGGTCACAAGGCCAATAAACCATTACACAATATCTTTTACTGAATGACGAAAGCATTTCCACACCTATTTTGCAGGGGAATCCTCCGCCACTGGCTTTAGCCAGTTGTAGACTAGTTATTATTATTATTATTATTATCATTATTATTATTATTATTATTATTATTATTTAATATTATTATTATTATTACAAGCTAAGTTATAACCTTAGTTTGAAAAGCAGATGGTATAGGCCAGGAAACTCCAGCAGGAAAAAAATAGCTCAGTGATGATAGGAAAGAAGGGAATTTATAATCTATAAGAGAAGTAAGAAGCAATCAAGATAAAATGTTTTAAGAACAATAACAACATTAAATTTATCCATCATATAAAAAGTATGAAAACTAAAAAAAAAAAAAAAAAAAGGGAGAAAAATATGATACAACAGCATGCCCACGTGTACCCCTAAGCAAGAGAACTTTAATCTAAAAGTGAAAGGCCGTGGTACAGAGGCTTTGGCTCTACCATAGACTAGAGAACAATGGTTTGATTTTGAAGAGTCCTCCTAGAAGAGCTGCTTACCATAACTAAAGAGTCACTGATTAATTACAGTTCAGTAGTTATTCCCTTGGGCGAAGAAGAATTGTTTAGTAATCTCTGTGTTGTTAAGTGTATATCTAGACAGGAGAATGTGAAAAACTAGGCCATACTATTGGGTGTACTGTCTGGCCAGTGATAGGACCTAATAACTCTCAAGCAGTACTATCTCAGCGGGAGGCTGGTGCATTGGCTAGGCCAACCAACTGTTCTATGCATTATAAAATCCATGAGAAGGATAAAAAACATAGTTGTCAGCACATTCCCTTGAAGTACTCCACTGCTCACTGGAAATTCAATTGATAGGACTCCACTAACCTCAACTTTGTACTTGCCATGCCCAAGAACAGACTTAATCAAATTTACACATCTATGAGGAACTCCACAATAACGCAGGTCTTTCCAGAAATCTGGGTTGTGTACTCTATCAAAGGCTTTTTCATAGGCCACAAATGCCTCCAAAAGTGAATTTCTATATTCTATATATTACTCTACGATACATCTTCAAAAGAAAATTTTGTTAGTCCAACTTCTACCTATTATAAATTCTGTTTCTTCGTCTCTAATCTTTCATCAATCTTTCTCTCTAGAGTCATAAGAATAAGCATACCATAAGAATAAGATTTTGAAAAAAAATACTGTAAGTGGAGAATGAAATTAAGAAACATAGTTTGGATAGGTGAAACACGTTGTAAGGGGATTGGTAATGAAATCATAGACCAAAGCATTATATATATATATATATATATATATATATATATATATATATATATATATATATATATATATATATAAATATATATATATATATATATATATACACGTATATATATATATATATATATATATATATATATATATATATATATATATGTGTGTGTGTGTATATATATATATATATATATATATATATATATATATATATATATATATATATATATATATATATAGATAGATAGATAGATAGATAGATAGATAGATAGATAGATAGATAAAGATATATATATATATATATATATATATATATATATATATATATATATATATATATATATATATTCATGTAAAATCAATTAAGCCGGAAGAGAAGGGTTAGGAATGATGACAGAGCACAGAGGGCATTACCAGAGTTGCGAGCTGTAAATATTAAACTGTTACTTACAAAGTTTAGATAAAAGCAGTGCAATATGATTGTTATGGTATGCTATTCACAAATGAATTATCATCCTGAAAAAAGGAAAGATAAAAACAATGAAGAACTGCAGAATGTAATAAAGGAGATCCCTAAGAGAGATATGAAAATTTGATTGTTGACCTCAATGCTAAACTAGGAAGGAATTATTCAGGTTTATAGAATGTGAAGAAGCATATGTTACAAATTTTTGTTAAATAAACAATCTTGCTATTGGAGTTACAGTTTTCCAGCACTTACCGATCCACAAATAAACACGGACGTCTCCATGTTGCTATTAGAGAAATCAGATAGATCACATAGCCGTTACTAAAGAGAGAAAGAGGAATTTAAGAAATGTGAGAAGCTATAGAGGTGCAGATATTGGTAGTGATCAGCAGCTCCTCATTACCACACTGAAATTAAAACTGAAAGCACGCAGCTGAATTGTAGATAAAATACCCAAATTTGGTATAACTAGGCTTCTAGAATAAGAGGATAGAAAAACATATGCATTATAATATAGGAATTGATTTGCTGTTTTAGAGACAATAAGAGACAAAGAGCAGGCAATTAACGATGAATTGTGTGATACTATGAATATATATCATTCACTGGATAGTGTGGTTTTGGGACACAAAGTTATATGGAGAAAAGCATGGATATCAAATGATATTTTTGGATTCTGTAGAAAAGGAGACAAAGACAAAACTTGATTAATGAAAGTTTTTCGAGGAAGTAATGAAAATTACAAGGTAGAGCATGCTAAGTATTCCAGTAATGATTTTGAGGTCAAAGGAAAAGCCAGAAATTATTAGAGAGAATATTTAGACACGAAATCAGATGAGGCTGACAAACCTATGAATACAGATAGTGTATGTGGTGTAAGTATTACTGAAAGAAAATTATCAAAGGAATCTCCACAGTGGCAAAGAAGAAGCATCTACCCATCAAAAAGAAAGATGGATATGTTATAACAAGAGAAGAAAAAGAAAGGCAACGCAGGATGAAACACCTGAGGTCATGAATAGGAGATGTGAAGTGAATAATTTGATTGATATACCTGAAGCTGATGAAGACCTTGATATTCTTATGAAGGAATTCAGCGTGTTTGAAGTTGAAGCTATCATTAAAAACTCAGGAGACTGAAAGCCACTTTAAACAATGGAATAATGCCGGAGATGCTGTGAAAATTACTAAAATAAATATAGAGGTATCCCGCTTACCTCAGCTATCATATATATATATATATATATATATATATATATATATATATATATATATATATATATATATATATATATATATATATATATATATATATATATATATATTTACGAATTGGTCAGGAATTTTATTTATGCTTTCATATGTGCATTGAAGAGGTCAATAGAAAGCTCTTAAGATAAGTTCCTCTCATGTAGGTATAAGTCTGTTATGTAAATTACGCAACACTTTCGTCGGTAATTTATTTGTATTCTTCATTCAAGTCAGTATATGTAAATTTACATTATTTTCAAGAATAGCCTTCTTATTTCACATATTTTTATTACGAAGTCTTACATAAGCTTTTTAAGTGTGTTTTATGATCCATATGATATATGAAGAAAGGCTTATGCAAATAATTTTATATTTTCTTCTGGTATTGTGTCATAATTGTGAGAAAATATGCAACTCTTATTTTGCCATGTGCTTTTGAAGGATCTCGAAAATCCTAGTGTTAGATTTTATCTTAATTTTTATATCTGAGAACAGTGGGTGAGCAGAGCAGCTGAAAAGGAAAGTTGCCAGAAACCCAGGTTCGTCTCTTGACATTTTTATCTAATTGGTAACTCTGGAGTCACTAGGTGAAAGCCACGAGAAAAATCTATTAGTAATTTCTGGAAGAAGCTAAGTTTCATATATAAGGTACCCCAGGGATGCATAGATTAAATAGAGAATTCCAGCCTTAAGCCATAGCAATCTCCCCATCTCTTTCTCCTCTCATACAAGATCGGTGTATTGTTTTAAAAGTGTTCAGTGAAATGTGTAATTTTGGGTGTGACGAGTTTTTGTAAACATAGTGAGTATTAATAAAAATTCTCTTAGACTTTTTTTGTAACTGGCCCTGTAGAAATGTGAAAGGTATATGTATCATGATCTAGTTATCTATTTTCATCAAGTATCAAATTTAAATGTTTGTATCAAATTTAATTTCAAGTTAAACAAGTGATTGTAGAATTTTCATAAATATTATTTCTTTTGTCATAGTCTAAGGTTTTATGCAGTTTTAATATTATGAGCCAAGTGATTATATAATTTTCAGAGTATATTTATTTCGTTTGACTTAGTCTAACGTTTATTCAGATTTAATATTTTAATGCCCCACAAAAAATAACATTAAATTTATGATAATCAGGATTTAATAATATTGTCTTTATAAAAAACCATTAGCATTTTTGAATGGCCAATCTCAAAATAATACTTATTGGCCTTCAAATTCAATCTTTTCCCTTAGTGTTAAAGATTTAGCATTAAAATTTAGAACATAACTTAAACATACATTAACAAACAATGAAACGAAGCCCTTTTCTCCAATTTCTATTGCATATTTTTTATTTCTTAATTTTTTACCCCGATTTTTATAGTGTTTTTTTACCATAATGAAAAAATTCATATCCAGCAAAAAAATAATTCTAGTAAAAAACTCTTCATATTATTGGAGGTCTATATCAGGTCAATATAGGGTAGTATTCCCAGATCTTTGTAATAACTATCAAGGGAGGTGTTAAAATCTGAAAAACACTAATTTTTAGGATAAATCACCCTGGCATCACAAAACTGAAGGTCAAAGGCAAAAATCCTATGCAGTTTGGAGATTTCCTAAGTCACCTTATTAAGTGGTATGAATGTCAAAGTCCTGTCATTAAAAACGCCATTAGTTGGCGGCCCCCTTCCTGACTCCATCCTAAGTGAGTCTCCCCACGATAAAAGAATAATTTTTAAGCTGCAATTAGGGTCATAATTTTACTTTACTTTGATATCACATTAGCTTTAAGTGTTACTTAGAAGTCAACATGATGGTGGTGATGTAACAACAAAAATGGAAAATGCTGTAATAGTTAGTTAAGTGACCTAGTGCAGTGGTGCGCATGAAATTTAAAGCAAAAGGACAAATCACAACATACAAAGGATAAAGTAAGTCAGTAAAAAATAAGTTAAATGTAAACCAATCAAGCCAAGATGGCTCCTCATGTTTATCAACCTGTGAGGACACCAGGGCCAAATTAATATTTTTTCATACAACCTAGATTAGCCTACTGACTATGGCTATGTGTTATGGACATGGCACTGTGCATTAAGCCCTAATGCTGGGAGACCACATCTGCTATTTTATGATCTGAGCTCTTTGTGTGATCAACCCTCCAATTGTAGCTTAGGAGGTCTATGCACCACCCAATAAGCCTCTTATTCTTATTACGGAGCTGAGTCATGTAGGTAGGAGGGTTATAGTCCGTTGGTACTGTCAGTGGGAACTTATGGTCAGCATGATATGATTCAAAATGCTCAAGAGTTAAGCCATTGCCTAAGAGGTCCTTCTTAAGAACTTGGAGTTCATTCCATGTCTGTAAGAAATATATGATACTGTCCAAGTGGATTATACAGTTGGCGCTTCCTGGTACCAATTTGTTCCTTAGCTCCTGGAAACAACTAGGTGCGCTCCTGGAATCAAACAGTATTACTAGACACTGATGAAGCCAAAAATGGGTTACGAGAGCAGTCAGAGGCCATGACTCCTCTGTTATGAAGTAGAAGCCCTTATCTCACTGAATTGTGGGTGGGTAACCAAACCTAAATAACGAGGGTGTCAGTACTGCGAAAGCATGGCCAGCGTTGTCACACCTAGTTGGAACGGCTTCGAGAAAATGTCTGAATGGATATATTATTGATGGTAGGAAATTATTTCTGCAGTTACTTTACAGCGGGGGATGTGGAAAATCCAAACACACATCATGGAAGGGAATGCTCTTTTATAGGGAGGAGTTGGAGAGATGGCAGAAGGCTACATACACCTTGACAATTGTTTGCAAGCCTGCCAGAAGTGACGCTGGATCAGCTTGGTAGTATACTTCACACCAAATTGTCCTCCAAGTCCCTAATGGGCCATGCGGAGTACCGACAACCGGAGGTTACCGGGACAACTACTTGCCGGCACAGGGCCTCAGCAGGATTATTTAGAGGGGCATCTCATCCTTCAGCAGGAAGCCCTCCTTAGTGAGATTGATAATATGCGCTTCGTTTGAGTAGGCAGCTTCCCAGGAGTTTTCCAGCATCTAGTCCTACAGCTGGAATCTGATTAACTCTGTCCGGCTCCTTAGGGTCTCGGGGTTACTATGTGCTTCGTTTTAGGCATCCTCTGAGACCTGTGGCCTGGTGTTTGAAGTAGCCCTATCAACAGTGGTGGTAAGCAGTACAGAATTCTTGGGTATAAGGCTTACACTCGTTTCTGGGAGAAGAAGACTTCTGACCCTCCTCAATTAACCAAGGTATATAAAAATTTTCAATGTGTCCTTGCCATTTGTCTTCCTCTGCAGGTGGTGTTCTCACAGTTTTGGGCTCCGGCTTGGCAACCTTCATCTACCTTAGGGCAAGCGCTGTATGCCTTTCAGCAGGTCTTGACCCAAGAGAGAATTGTAGACCTCCTGTTTCAGATTGCTCGCTACCCTTTGTCTGCACCTCTTGCTGACCTAAGACGAGGTTACCTTCAACTCTACTGTAGGGAGGTCTTTTGTGACTTCTTCAATGCAGCAGACTTTCCTCTGATTTTCTTGCTGGACTTTGACACTGTCGGGTTGAGGTTGAGAGTTATTGAGCTCTGCTAATTGAATGCCCAATTTCCGCATCTTTAATTCATGCGCTCTTGCTCCTTCTCTCATCTTTTATCTTTTCTTGCTCTACTCTTCTCCAGGCCTTGGACTCATTCATGACTTCCCAAACATACCATTACAACGCGTCTCCTTCATAACCTTGTTGTTCTGCCAAGACCATAAACTCACGGATCTCAGCAGCAGTCCTTTTGCCAATTCCCTCCGGAGACATCTAACGGACCAAACTCAACAGCTCGAGGTACATTGTTGACCATGCAAGAAATTATGCAAGGGAAGTGGGAGGGGCGCTCTAGCCCACGAAGGAGTCGCAGAGTAAAAAGGATAAAAATGTAACTGGGTAGAATACACACTGGCTGTTAAAATACCCTTTGAGAAAGAACTATCATAGACAGACAAGCTTCTCAAATAATTAAATAGTACCTAGAAAAACAGCGATCACACCAATGAGTGAGCACAAAGTCTATCTGTTTGTAAGGCTTCCAAAACAATAAGCAACAAAATTTCATCAAGGATCACAGTGATGAGTATCCTGCACACTGGACAAAAAAAGAAAAAGGAATCACAGCGATGGGTGATACTGTACACTATAGATAAAATAAGAATCACAGATATGGGTGATCCTGCACAAAATACATAAAAATGCAATCACAGTGATAGGTGATCCTGTACAAAAGACATAAAACTGGAATCACAGCGATGGGCGATCCTGTACACTAGGCATAAAAAATGCCATCACAGAGAGGGATGATCCTGTACACTAGACATAAAAAAATGGAATCACAGCAACGGGTTATCCTGTATACTACACATAGAATAGGAATCACCGAGATGGGTATTCCTGTACATTAGACATGAAAAATTAAATCACAACAATGGGTGTTCCTATACGCTAGACATACAAAATGGAATCAGGGCGATCTGTGATCCTGACCGCTAGACATAGAATAGGAATCACACAGAAGGGTGTCCCTGTACGCTAGACATGTACTAGTAATGTTTATAAAAATTTGTGGTTGCGTCCCTGCAACACTATCATTTATAATTCTGTGACTTGAAGCAAAGTTTCTATATATATATATATATATATATATATATATATATATATATATATATATATATATATATATATATATATATATATATATATATATACATATATATATATATATATATATATATATATATATATATATATATATATATATATATATATATATATATATATATATATATATATATGTATATATATATATATATATATATATATATATATGTATATATATATATATATATATATATATATATATACAGTATATATATATATATATATATATATATATATATATATATATATATATATATATATATATATATATATATATATATACCATGGAACTTCCCCCAATTTTGGAGGGTAGCCGACATCAACAAAGAAACAAAAAAAAGGGGGACCTCTACTCTCTACGTTCCTCGCAGCCTAACAAGGGACTCAACCGAGTTCAGCTGGTACTGCTAGGGTGTCACAGCCCACCCTCCCACATTATCCACCATAGATGAGGCTTCATAATGCTGAATCCCCTACTGCTGCTACCTCCGCGGTCATCTAAGGCATCGGAGGCAGCAGCAGGGCCTACCGGAACTGTGTCACAATCGCTCGCCATTCATTCCTATTTCTAGCACGCTCTCTTGCCTCGCTCACATCTATCCTCCTATCACCCAGAGCTTCCTTTACTCCATCCATCCACCCAAACCTTGGCCTTCCTCTAGTACTTCTCCCATCAACTCTTGCATTCATCACCTTCTTTAGCAGACATCCATTTTCCATTCTCTCAACATGGCCAAACCACCTCAACACATTCATATCCACTCTAGCTGCTATCTCATTTCTTACACCCGTTCTCACTCTCACCACTTCGTTCCTAACCCTGTCTACTCGAGATACACCAGCCATACTCCTTAGACACTTCATCTCAAACACATTCAATTTCTGTCTCTCCATCACTTTCATTCCCCACAACTCCGATCCATACATCACAGTTGGTACAATCACTTTCTCATATAGAACTCTCTTTACATTCATGCCCAACCCTCTATTTTTTACTACTCCCTTAACTGCCCCTAACACTTTGCAACCTTCATTCACTCTCTGACGTACATCTGCTTCCACTCCACCGTTTGCTGCAACAACAGACCCCAAGTACTTAAACTGATCCACCTCCTCAAGTAGCTCTCCATTCAACAAGACATTCAACCTTGCACCACCTTTCCTTCTCGTACATCTCATAACCTTACTCTTACCCACATCAACTCTCAACTTCCTTCTCTCACACACTCTTCCAAATTCTGTCACTAATCGTCCAAGCTTCTCTTCTGTGTCTGCAACCAGTACAGTATCATCCGCAAACAACAACTGATTTACCTCCCATTCATGGTCATTCTCGTCTACCAGTTTTAATCCTCGTCCAAGCAATCGAGCATTCACCTCTCTCACCACTCCATCAACACACAAGTCAAACAACCACGGCGACATCACACATCCCTGTATCAGCCCCACTCTCACCTGAAACCAATCACTCACTTCATTTCCTATCCTATCACATGCTTTACTACCTTTGTAGAAACTTTTCACTGCTTGCAACAACCTTCCACCAACTCCATATAACCTCATCACATTCCACATTGCTTCCCTATCAACTCTATCATACGCTTTCTCCAGATCCATAAACGCAACATACACCTACTTACCTTTTGCTAAATATTTCTCGCATATCTGCCTAACTGTAAAAATCTGATTCATACAACCCTTACCTCTATATACAGTATATATATATATATATATATATATATATATATATATATATATATATATATATATATATATATATATATATATATATATACAGTATATA
>NC_090754.1:10873485-10915985 GCF_036898095.1 Palaemon carinicauda
AAATTTTGCACATTTTTACGTGTTTTTCATATTCAAATAAGCCATATATATTTTTGATATATTAATGTCTGGATTCTCTTAACGACCTCGGGATCAGAGCCCCAGGCGAAATCACACAAAGACAAGAGCTTGGCTCCGGCCGGGAATAAAATATTTTGATTTTGAAAATCATATCGAGCAATACTTGTTCCATTATTTATTTAAGTATTGAAGGAAAAGTTAGGCATACATTGAGGAGATACTTCTAGATCACGAAATTTACTAAATATCGTGAGAGTTGTTATTACATTTTATTTGAATATCGCACGAGTGCCCTATGTTGTTTTTATTTTTAACCACCATTTCTATTTAGTTTTAGTTGTTTCATTGTCAAGCAATGTCTAGGACTGGTAAGAATTTGGTTTAAAGTTTCCGCAGTATCGTCTATATATTTTTTGCAGATATTTTTCAGTCCTTATTGGTGAAGTTGCGAGCCTTAAGTCTTTTTCGCCTCTCCCCAGTTGATACCTACACTTATATACCGGAGGTTAGAGTTTTCCAGCCTGTTCATATAACGGATTTTGAGCGAAGTAAAAAATCTATTTTTGGGTGAGATCACCATGTCGTCCTAATGAAAGTTCCTAAAGTAGCTTCCTAAGGAATATATGTTACTACAGTGATATTCCCAGAGAATCAAAGCTTCAGGTTCCAGAATTCTAGCTCCTGGAGCGAATATCCTTAAAATTTCTCTCAAGGATATCGCATAATATCAGAGGACGTATTCTTGACACGCCACATAGCAATCTGCACCCCCAGTAGCGTTTACGCTTCGAGAGGGACATGGCAAATAGAAGGGGGCCGGTTTCAAGGTTACCCTTGTTCTCGTACTACTAATGACCACCACCCCAGCACCATTCCAAGATGGCGGACATTCCTTGTAGCATTGAACGTGGTGCTACAGATACAGTGCCTCAGTGAGGGAAACTGTGAAGATCTTTTTAGAAAAGAAGGGTGGGTCCATCAGGACGACATGGCGATCTCACTCAAAAAAAGATTTTTGAGCAAATTTGGGCTCAAGCTATGTCATCCTAATGGAAGCATACTAGAGCATCAGTGCATCTGTGGATTTTCATCAGTGCCTTAACCTTGGGACAACCTTTCTATGATCATTTGGATCAATCGAGAAAAATGACGTTATCGTTATCCGTCATTTTCACTAATCATACGCGATGTTAGTGCTTTCTGCCCCTTATAGGGAAGAGTCCTTCTAGACAGTAGAAAAAGGGGTCTCAAGGTTAGCATATATTGTATGAACAAACATAAGTATACACTGGATGTACAAACCGTCTCGTAGTTTGTGAATATTACCATATACTTATCAGTGTTTCTTATATCCATTGTTTGTGAGCATACAAATATATGAAGAGTACATACTCTGGACTTTTAATCATGCAATTGTTGGGCGAATTAGGACGCAATTACATTCTAATAGACATTTATTTTCAATAAATGACTAAGTAAATTAACAAGTAAAACGAATGTAGCATGGTAACGAAATTATACATGTAACATGTACAGAGATTATCTTTCCTTATTGGGAAGAAAAAAATGATGAGTGCCAGTCTCAGATTGAAGAAAAATTTTTTAATGAAATATCTCTTCATAATTACTGTACTAGTTACTTCTATCGGCACTGTGTACTACGTAAATACTGCAGTAGTGCTATCTGTATAATTCCACACCTGGGATTTTTTAACAGAGCTAGTGTCACCATGGTAACACTTATTCAAAGGAGGTCACGCTAAGAGGGATGACCCCTTCTCCCTTTAATTGACAGTCCCAGTCAATTAGCTGTTCATTGTAGAATTAGACGGCAGGTTAAATACTCTACTCGACGTCACCACATACTGCTTTAGTTCATGGACTTGCTTAGCAGAGTTTTTGTAGAACACTCTGGATGATTCTCATCCAGTATATGAGCGAGGACCTTCGAAGTCCCAAGCAATTAACTGTTTATGACAGTAATTAGGGGGCAGGTTTTAATACACTACCTGCTGCCACTACATAGTGCTTCAGTTCGTGGACCTGTTTCGCATAGTGTTTGTAATACACTATGGATGATTTCCATCCGGTGTATGAATGAAGACGCTCAAAGTCCATATACTGAAAGAAGTTCAGTGATGAAGCAATCTTTCTCGGATCATGACCTGCGGGAGTACTGTCAGGATCCGCTCTACGAATAAAGTAGGTGAGCTTCACCCTCAGTTGTTTTAGGGATAAGTTTGATCCAGACGTTTCTCCTTTAAAGAGCTGTTCTCTCCTGAAGTCTGAAGTTCTACGAAGATAGACCTTTAGACACTCTACCGGACATAGAGAGACATCTTCCTTCAGAGGGCAGATTCTCCAGGGACCCCACCTTTTGGTGGGTAGCTCATTCTTAGCGAGAAAAGATGTATCAGGGAAGAGATTCAGTTCTCCTGTTTCTGCGAACTGGATGTGGCCCTCATCTCTAGAAAGGGCCACTATTTCACTAACTCTAGCCCCTGAGGCTATAGCAAACAGAAAAATAACCTTTTGGGTTAGATCCTTAAGCGAACAATCTTCATTGTTCATGGATGAGGCATAATGTAGGACTTTGTCCAAAGACCAGGAGATGGACTTTGGTGGTGCTGCAGGCCTAAGCCTTGCACATGCCTTCGGGATCTTATTAATGATCTTGTTCGCCAAGTCCACTTCAAAGGCATATAGAAGAGGTCTAGTCAAGGCTGACTTGCACGTCGTTATCGTGTTAGCCGCCAAACTATGGTTATGAAGATGGATAAAGAAGGAAATACAGAAGTTCATTGAAATCTCTTTCCGTCCTTTTGCTTTTACAAAAGCAACCCACTTTTTCCATGATGAATCATATTGTCTTTTAGTTGACTAAGACTTGTATTCTTCCAAGAATTCTATATTGCCTTTTGAGATCCCAAACCTTTTCTTAACCGCTAGGGCAAGAAAATCATGCAATGAAGGGTTCGGGTTCTCTGTGATAAATCGAAGGCAATTAATCTCTGAACCTTCCAAAGTCATCCTGGGTTCAGAACTAAGGATAGCCTCAGCCTCCGTTCCTTCCTCAGGTAGGACAGGTTGCTCTTGGGCTACTTGGGAGCCAACAGGGCTACTCCTACCTGGAAGGATATCAGCATGTTGAGGACTCTCAGCAGGTGATTGGATGGGATGAACTCGAATTCCTAAGTCTATCCCTTCCATTTCAGAGACATGATGTCTATCATTTTTGTTAGAGGGTCCTCGTAAGCGGCTACGTATCGAGGTAGTTCCTTGACGACACTCGTAATGAAGAGGTCGGACTGCAGTTCGGGGACTTGTTCCCATATAGGAGAGAATAGGTCTGCGCCCGTGGACCATTCCAACTCTATCGGCTTGAGCCTGAGTAGAGCATCCATTGTCACATAGCGAATCGGTTGTATGTGAACTGCTAACAGGTGCCATCCCTTTAGATAAGGGATGGTTATCTACACCTAGACTGTATGAGACATTCTCTAGCATCGTCGATTGCAGCGTCTCGTTATTGCTTCGGAGTCCCAGATCAACCGTAGACAATCTGATCTGCTTGGAGAGAGTTTCCCCACTCATGACTGGACCAACGTGGTCTTGGGACTTTCGGGCTTTGACCTTTGTTAGGGAAGCGATTAAGGAAGGACCGATATCGGTCTTTTTAGGCCTCTTCGAGCGTTTGATGCTTGTTTTCTCCAGACTCTCAACGCATCTTGCAGCAGTGCTCTTAGCACGGGGTCTATCTCTATTGCGAACTGGAGATAGATCAGAGCTCCTCCCTGTTCTCGTTTTGGGAATCTGACTGATTATCAGAGTCTCTTGACCGACCTTGCCTTCTCCTTTTACATTCCCAAAGGAAAGGAGAGTTGGTGTGACCACAGGCTTCAAAGGCTTTATAGCCATTGCAACCTTTAAGCTGGAGAGAATCGAGACTTCTTGAAGCTTATCTTGCATCCGCGAAGTTCCGGGGACCGGATCATTTCCTTGGATGTTCATAGACCAGCCACCTTGGGTGCTGCCCACCCCAGCCTCTCATCCAGGAACATTGTTGCCTGAACTTTTCCTAGGCTTAATTACTGCGTGACTGTCTCTGCCAATTTTATGAAGATATATAGGACTGTGTCTAGTCTGACGAGTATCTTTCCTAGGAAGTACGTTATTTTGTGTAACTTTAATCCTAGATAGGAGAGGAGAGGGTGATTGACTGGAAGTTGCCAATAGACGACTTTCAGGTCTGGTAAGACTACAGGCACCCTTTTTTGCAACAGTGTCCTTATGTTCAGGAGGATAAACCTTCTGAACTCGTTCTTTTGTTTGGACTTGTTGAGTGGCGACAAGTCCCGAACGACTCAGAATTTTTTTGAGTCCTTCTCTTAGACACACAACGGCCTTCCTTGAAATTCGGTGGTCTATAGTTTCCTTACCACCTGTATGCTTTAGAGCTCTCAGGTAAACTCCTCCAGAAGGGTTTTGGATTATAGAAGGAGTTGAGGAAATGGTGGTAGAGACATCCCCACCTCTCATCTTAGTCCCATCTTGATTAGGCCATGGACCCAAGGATCGAAGGTCCAGCGATCCTAAAGGAACCTCCCTCCTACTAGAAGCCTATCTATGCTTCGACTGATCAGTAGGAATATACTTTTGACCACCTGCCTGTGGCAGCACGGTCACTATAACTGTGGGATGTTGTTGGACAACTCGAAATGTATTTCCAGACCTTTCCATCTCCCTCTTAGGCTGGGGACCCACAACCTTGGAAGAATCTCTTTTTGAAAGGATGCCCCACTTTTGGAGAAGTCCTACTTTCTCTGTGGTGGGGTTCTTAATCACTTTCCTGACTACCTCGTCTGGAAAGAGGCCTTTATCCCAGATGTTGGAAGATATTAGCTTCCTTGTTTCGTGTTTCGCTGTTGCGTTAGCGAACACAAACTCCCTACATGTTCTTCTAGCCTTTATAAAGGCTTAAAGGTCTTTTACCAATGTAGCCATATGTATTTTAGCTAAGACCTTGAGCATATCTGGGGTATCTTGATGAGCTGAACAGAACTCTATGTAGATTTGTAGAGATAGGGAGGCTGCAAGTCTCTCCTTTGTTTCTTGTTCATCCTGTAAGAGAAACTCAGATAATTAAATGAGATTTTCCTTAAATTGTCGACTGGCGACATCCGCCTCAAGTCTTCCTACTGAAAAGGTTAAATTGGCTTCCTTCCAGTTCTTCTACTGTCTGGGAAAGGCTAGTGACAGAGGCTCGCACTCCTCGAGTGTAGGACACGGTTTACCTGCCTCTACTGCCTCGGTGACATATTTAAATGCCTTCTCCTTAAAGGGAAATGAAATTGAAGCAGGAGCAAGAAAAGAAGAGTGCCTGTTACCTTGTGTGAATACCTTCGACACTGAGTAACCCGCATTTTCTATGCTACTTGATAGGATTATATCACTGATAACCAATATATCAAAGTCATATCTTAACGGAATAGCTTAGGATAGCAAACTATAAAGGGATAGTAGGAGACACATACTTGTGTATCTCCTGCGAGCAAATGCTGATACCTCCCCTCTGTATTAAATGTGAGGAATTCCCTTATCAAAGGGACTCCAAATAAAGAAGGGGGGAAGAGTTTCTCACCCCTACGGATAGAGAAGTGTATGCTTCACTGTCCCTTTCATTCTAAATACTGTGGGGTGATGATGACTCATTTCTCAATCAGCTTAATGAAGAAACACTATTCCTTCAATATAAAAGCGGCATCAGCAAAAGCTCGCACGAGGGTACCCAAATTATGATAGAAATAACTACTATATAATCGGACTGTAGTTTTCTATTATATATAGTGTGATCCAGCCAATGTGCTGCCTTAATGGCAAGCATCTGTCTGCATAGTCCAGCTGGCATGATGCCAAATGGACTGGGAAAAAATAAAGACATATATTTGTGTATCCCACCTAACCTATTTGCTGTGACCTCCCCTACAAGATTAAATCATCGAGTTTCCTGACCATGGAGACTCGAGGATAAGGGCTGTGCCCTTTAAGGGTTAGGAGTATAACCTCCAGCCCTTAAAAAATATCAATATTTTAAGGTAATCTGAAGACTGATTTCTAATCAGAATATTGAAGAAATTAAATTCTTTCAATAATGAGATTGGGTTCCACAAATGTTTGGGTAGGATACTCAAAATATATTGGAAAACACTACTAGTATAATATATACAGTAGCTTTCTATTTACAGAATATCCTATATTGCAAGTATACTATCTGTATAAACATATACTGTAGTTCCTCCGGCATGTTGTCGGCATAGTTAGCTATTGCCGGCAAATTCAGCCTGCTAGCTAAATGAGAGAGAGTTAGCATGGAGAAAAGGCTACCTAATACTGTGTATATATACAGTAAATATGGATGTAATAGTCAAATTTTACTACCTTTCTCCAGAAAGAAGGTTCAAATGGAAGGGGAGAATGTAACATTCAAGCTTCCATCCAGCTACAGTACTGTCACCGGCAAGGTCCTGTCTATACCGTGGCAGTATCAGTACAGTCGGCGTGCTGCTGGTTGAGTCAGCACTAATCTGTGCCAGCCTGGTAGGGAGTACCCCAGCAGCAGCCACTGTTGCTAGCAGTCCAAGGGAGAACTGAAGAACCTTTGGTAACAGAAGGGACTTCCCACTCACAGACAACATGGCCACCAGCTGCCGGCCGGCAGTTGCCATGACTGCCGGCCGGCAGCTGTCAGGGCTACCAGCCAGCAGCTGTCATGACTGCCGGCCGGCAGTTGTCATTGCTGCCTGTCACTGAAAATAGCTACTGGCAGTCGGACAACAGCTGAAGAGAGGGAGTCTGGTCGATCCCGGCAACCCACCGGCAACAGTAAGGTTGAAAGGATTCGCCAACATAAAGGGATAAAATGGGAGGGAAAAGAGGGTCTTGTAAAAGGTACAGCAGGAGCCGGCCGTAAGCCTGTCCTGCCTCACATAACAAAACTCTGTTCCTGTATTAGAACTATCCCATGTTGTTAGATAATTCTATTCCTTAGCCTAGGGTTAGATTAATACGATAAAGAGGTTGGTAGCACCCTCGCCACCACCTCTAAATGGTAAGGAAACGGGGTTATAGTGTCAGTTTCCCCTAAGCAGTAGAAGAATTCTATGCTTCAGCTTAAGGTCAACTAACACGGGACTAGTCTGCTAGGCTACAGGGAGAAGGTATCATATCGTACAGACCCTTCAGGAGTGGCCTAGGGAGGTCTAGCCTCCTATGTCGGCAGCCTAACCTGGCAAAAGAATTCTATTCATCTTGCCAGTCAGCTACCGACCACAGACTAAATAGTTTGAGATTCTGTCCTAAACCCAAAAACCTGCATCTGCTGTTACAGGGGAATGGCAGAATAACCGTAGGATAGTCATGGCTGAATTAAAAATTCGAGGCCGAAACACTAAGGTTGTAACCTAAAGCTACACCCAAAGGGAAGAGGGATTACCCTTAATTCTCCTTCTTAGAGACGTGAAATGTTTTATCCAATTCTAAGAGATAACTATCTCTGCATGAATTGAAATCACAATACATGAGGCTAATCGGGGAAATGTCTAAACGTATAATAAAACGCCTAGGTTAGGTTACCTAGGCGAGACGAGATCTCGGTTACCTCAATCACCGAATCTCTAACTATACGATCGACATGGAAAGGAAAATTTTGCACATTATAAATATATTTACAAGTATAATTTGCCTAAATAGCTTACGTAATTAATTAATTAATTAATGCTATTTAAAAACAGGGAAGTCGTTCTACTAACTAAATAACTTATGCCTAACGAACGACAGCGCTCATAGCGCCTCCGATATAGGCTAGCTCTAAATACAATAAATTAATCTGATTTCACAGTGAAACGGGAGCTAAATATTTTTCATTGTAAGGACCCAATACTCAACTTTCCGAAGGTGAAAGAAGCTGGAGAATGCATAATAAAATCCTTGCAAATCGATCGAAAAGTTAGATCAACAGGGAACACCACTGAGCTAAATCGCTACAAAATTAGGAATGTCCACCATCTTTGGAATGGTGCTGTGGTGGAGGTCATTAGTATATAGAGGAGGCAGTTAGTAAAACTCCAAAACAAAACAAAAAAACGCTATCAATGTTCAGTCAACCGGAAACGATCTATTCCTAAGCATGGATGCTGCAGGCCAAACAGAACCTTTGGTCAAACAGCTATAAAAAACTCATTGTCAGCCACTTTACCCTCAGTAAAACCATAGAAATAAATGAAAGGCTTAAGTTCATATACCAGAGACAGCGAATTAAATTTTTACATCTTTAGGTCACATTCTACAGCAAAAGAAAATTATACAAAGGAGATGAAATAAATTTTCGTGAAGAAGGCAAGAGAGTACACAGAAACTAATTAAATCTCAACCTGTAAAATTACGGAACACAGTAGACCAAGAACAAACTCAACTCATAGATATTCCTTCAAAAACAAATAGAGGAAATTTGGCAGAAAATTTAGATTGCAGATAAATGTAAAACTAAAACACTAGTAAATCAGGAAAACTAGCAAAGCCAAAGGAAAAGAAAAAAAGATAGAAAAATTACTTGAAGTGGCATAATTTAACACTCAGTCAGTTACAAACAAAAAGGAAAACTTCCGGGCAATGATAACTAGTCAGGAACTTGATGACATAGGCATTACCTTGACCTGGATTCAGGAAAAAATAAAGGATTTTAACAGAGAATATGAGATCCAGGGTTTTGAGTTTTTCACGAAGGATTGTCCTACAAAAATATGAAATGTTTGTGCAAAATATTAACACGATAGGAAAAAACATGTTCAAACTAGTAATATATAGACCAACCTATCAATTGCAAGAACAGGACGAAGAGCTGTACAGAAAACTTGGACAAGTAGGCTACTGAAAAATTAACTAGCTGTCCTAATGAGAGACTTCAGTACAGCAATTAACTGAGACACTATGAATTCTACATTATACACAGAGGTACACAGGCAAACCTAGCCACCGATGGGTGCCGATCCATGCTCAGATAAATAGGGAGGGTTGGTGTTAGGAAGGGCATCCGGCCCTAAAAACCTGTGCCAAAACCCTAAATAGAATGAGCCGAAATAGGGAAAGAGGTAATATTAGGGCGTACTCAGTAAACGACGCACAGAGAACTCACCTAACTCTGTGATAAGGCGAGGGCTAATGCATCAGTAGCGGGAGCAGCTAAAGAAGCGAGCTCACTTTGGATTCAGAATATGTCAGCCTAATATTGGGTCCATGACTAGGATAGGTAGATAAGTGGCTGACTTGATGAGGGAAAAGAAAGTACAGTACATGTTATGTGTGTGCAGGAAACACGATGGATGGGAAATAAAGCTAAAGAGTTGGGTGCTGGATATAAGCTATATTATAGCAGAGCAAATAAACAAGGTAGAAATGGAGCTGGCATAGTACTATCTGGTGAGCTGAAAAAATGCGGTGATAGAGGTGCATGAAAAGAATTACTGTATCATCAGATTGAAGATGTGTTGTGGAGGAGAGATTCTGAATTATATAATTGCATATGCACCACAAGCTGGTTGCAAAGAAGATGAGAAGGGAAATTTCTGGAGAGACATGGATGGAGTAATGCAAGAACTAGAAGAACATGAGAGGGTCATAGTGGGGGCAGATTTGAATGGCCATGTTGGAAGTGAGAAGAAGGCAATTGGTCGGGTGCATGGAAGCCATGGAATTGGGGAGAGAAACCCAGAAGGAGAGAGTGTAGTGGACTTTGCTGTGTCATTTGACATGAGAGGGTCATAGTGGGGGCATATTTGAATGGCCATGTTGGAAGTGAGAAGAAGGCAATTGGTCGGGTGCATTAAAGCCATGGAATTGGGGAGAGAAACCCAGAAGGAGAGAGTGTAGTGGACTTTGCTGTGTCATTTGACATGGCAATAGTAAACACATTTAAGAAGAAAAGGGAAACACCTAATAACATATAGGAGTGGGAGAAGATGCTCCTAGATAGACTACTTCCTGTATAAAATGATAAAGCTGGTGGAGGTAAAGAACTGCAAGGTTATCCCAGGTGACCATGTAGCCTCCCAACACAGACTGCTATGTATGGAATTAGGTCTAAATGGGGAAAGAAAAGCTAAAGCTAAGGGGATAAGGAAAATTAAATGGTAAAAACTAGTGAGGGAAAGAGATAAGATGAGAGAGTTTTGGAGAATATTGATAAAGGAATTGAAGATGATCAAGAATGGTGGACATGACATGCAGCAGTAATGGGAAGGCCTGGAAAGGAGCTGCTAGGAGGGACATCTGGTATCATATGGGAAGAAAAGGAGAGTTGGTGATGGAGTGAAGAAATTGAGAAACTTGTAAAAGATAAGAAGGAGGCAAAGAAGAGATGGGAAGAGTCACAGTCAAATGGAAGACAGAGAAAGGTTCGGAGAGGAAAACAAGGTGGAGAAGAAGGTAGTAGCCCAAGCTAAAGCAAAGGTATATGCCGATGTGTATAATAAGCTGGGGATAAAGCAAGGATAAAACAAGATGATCAAGCTATCAAAGACTAGATATAAGAGCACCAAAGATATTACACACAGCAAAAAAATAAAAGATCAAGATGGTGTAGTACATAGAAAGGAGGAAGACATTGTAAAGAGATGAAAAGAGTATTTTGAACAGCGGTTGAATGAAGAAAATTATAGATTATTAAGAGAGGATGGGCAGGTGAATAAGGTTCTCAATGCAAGAGGTAATACATGCACTGAGGAAGATGAAGATTGGGAAGGCAACTAGACCAGACATGATTCCTGTGGGGGCATGGAAAGCATTAAGGGATGACGGAGTGGATATACTGTACGATCTCATGATAAAAATTTTTGAGCAGGAAAAGATACCAAATGAGTGGTGTGAGACTATATTGATCCCAATCTTCAAAGGGAAGGGTGATGTCCAAGAGTGTAGGAATTACAGAGGTAATAAATTGATGTCCCACACTTTGACGATACTGGAAAGGATGATAGATTCCAGACTAAGAGAAGAAGTAGAAATAGGTAAAGAGCAGATGGGATTCATGAAGGGCAGGGGATCAACAGAGGGTGTATTTTGTCTGAGGCAACTAATGGAGAAATGTCAGGAAAACAAAGATTCCTGCATGTGGTATTCATTGACCCTGAAAAGGCGTATGACTGAGTCCCAAGACAAGAGGTATGGAGGAGTCTGATGGAGAGGAGGGTGCCAGAGAAGTACGTTTGATTGATACAAGAGATGTACCATAATGTACTTACTAGAGTGAGGAGCATTGCTTGGGAGACAGAGGGTTTTGAGGTGAGAGTAGTATTACACCAAGGGTCGGCTCTGAGCCCATTTATCTTTAACATAGTGATGGACGTTTTAATAGAAGAAGTAAGGGAGGCAGTACCATGGAACATATTGTATGCAGATGATATTGTTCTGTGTGCAGAGAGCAGGGAAGATCTGGAAATGAAATTGGAAAGATGGAGGCAAGTACTAGAGGACAGAGGAATGAGAATAAGTAGATCTAAGACAGCATATATGTGTACCACCAGTGAAGGTGATAGAGAATTTATTCATCTTAGGGGAGAACAGATAAAGAGAGTTGATAATCTTAAGTATTTAGGATTCTTTGTTAACGCTGGAGGAGGTGTGGAAGATGAAGTTAAACATCGGGTACAGGCAGTCTGGAACAACTGGAGAGCAGCCTCAGGAGTTCTTTGTGACAATAGAATACCACTGAGATTAAAAGAAAAGTTTCATAAGACTGTGGTAAGAACATCAATGCTGTAAGGAACGGAAACAGCAAGCATGAGGAAAACAGAGGAGAAGATGGATGTGTCAGAAATGAGAATACTTAGGTGGATGTCTGGCGTGACAAGAGAGGATCAAATAAAAAAATGACTACATAAGGGGGTCGACCAAGGTGGTGGAAATATCAAAGAAGGTGCAGGTAGGGAGGCTGAGATGGTATGGACACCTGATGAGGAGAGATGAGGACCACGTTCGGAGACGTACAATAGAAATGGAGGTTCAAGGAAGAAGAAGAAGAGAGAGACCAAGAAAGAGATGGAGGGACTGTGTGAGTGGAGACTTACAGGAGAAAGGAATTGATGAGGTAGAAGCGCAAAATTGAAAAAAAATGGAAATAGCTCATCCGTAACAGCGACCCCATATAAAAATGGGAACCAGCTTGGAAGAAGAAGACACAGAGGGACACATACTACTAGAATTTATCAACGAATAATTCCTCAATCAGTGGGTTTATAAACCAACTAGAGGAAAGAACATACTACATTTTGAGCCAACACCAGAAGAATAGTTTGTATCCAGCATCTAAGTAGGCGAAAATATTGGCAAGTGACCAGAAAATAGTTAGGTTTCATATAACTATTCCTCATATAAAAGAAAAGAATATTATGGAAAAACTATACCACAGATAGGGTAACTGCATACAAGTGAAGGAATACAGCAAAAATTTAGAATACGACAAAACAGGTGACAAGGATACATAATGGAGCTCCTTTTTAGAATTATATAAAGAAAAGAGTGCTTAATGTATACCTTATAGAAAAAATTTACCAAATGGAACTCCAAAACACAAATGGTCCTACAAAGAAACAGACAGTACAATAAGAAGTAGAGACAGGAAGCATTAAGCAATGGGTCCACAGCCTTCAATTCATGAAATTATCGATCACAAAAATTAGAAGCAGAAATGTAGATAAACTAGTTAGAAATGCCAAGATCAATGAAGAGAGAAGAGTGGTTTAAGCTATTAAAAGAAACCCATAAGAATTTTTTTCTCATGTAAACAGTAGAAACCAAAACAAAAAATACATTAGCCCATAAGGAGATTCAAAGGGTAAGCATCACAAAATTAATGGAAAAGGCTGAACTGATGAAGGCATATTTCCCAATCATATTCACTAGGGAAGAATCACTGACCCTCCTGGAATCAGCTATCAAATACGAAGGGACACATCCATTAGACAAAATCGCCATTTCAAGGGAGGGTGTCAAAAAGAAAATAAAGGGACTCAGTAAGTCTAAGGCACCAAGTCCAGATGATATACATCCAAGTGAGATTACAAAACTAGAAGTAGAGATAACTCCACACTTTTACAAAATATTCCTAAAGACAGCCAATGAAAAAAAGCGCTACATGGGTGGAAACTAGGCAATGTTCCACCAATCTGCAAAAAGGACCAAAAGAAGAACCAGGCAACTACAGACCTGTGTTTAACTCCAGTGCCTTGCCTTTTTTTAATTATAGTAAATCAAGAGAAAAACAATCTAATTGTAGACAGCCAACATGGTTTTAGACAAAAGAGATCTCGTGTGACATTAATGTAGTTTTTCCACAAGTTTAGCCCATATAACAAAAGCAGGGCAATGAACATCATATACCTAGACTTTCAAAACGCTTTTGACAAAGTCGCTCATAAAAGATTAATGGTTAAGATTAGAGCACTAGGCATCATTGATTATCCTGCTGAATGGATTGAATATTGGCTGACAAACAGAAAACAGAAAGCTGTAATCAAGGGAGAAACCACAGAGTGGGAAGCTGTTACAAGCAGAGTATCTCAAGAATCCGTCCTTGGCCCATTACTATTGCTGATTTACATTAACTGAATAGATTTATGATCAACTAGTAGACTAGCCTAATATGCTGACAATGCTAAACTAGGTATAAATGTTAGTAAACCAGAAGACATAAAAGCCTTGGGAGAGTATCTGATTAACATAGAAAAATGTTAAAAAAATGCAAAAGCCTTTCAACTATGGGAATGTAAAGTTGCAGATATGTTATAGTTGCCCACACTCAGGTTATCCACTACTTGGTACAGAAATAGAAAGTAGAGCCCAGAAAGATCTCTGCCTTATTATTAAAAAAGATTTGAAGGGCACCAAACAGAGCATGAAAGTTAAAAGGAAAGCAAAAAAACTAATAGGTTACATAAAGAGATAATTCAAATACAAAAACAAAGTCACTGTATTACACCTGTGCACATCAGTATTAAGACCCCATATAGAATATGGAGTCCAATTCAGGGCTCAAAGTATTCAGAAGGTTATAAGTAGACTGAAAGCAATACAAGCTAGGGCCATAAATCTAGTTCCAACACTCAGACAATTTGGATAGAGACGAATGATGGAACGTGTAAACTTATTTGGTTCACGACTAAGGGGACGTTCAATAGAGGCATTCAAAATTCTTGAAGGAATAACAAATGTAGATTACAACAATATATTTACGCTAAGCACAAATCAATCCAGAGATAACGGATACAAACTGGACTTGAAAAGATACAACACCATTCAAAATAGCAAATACATGCAACAGACTTCCAGTGGATGTAGTCAACAGTAGATTAACACGGTAGACTAGTTAAAAAATAAGTTAGAAAAGATCATATGAGCTCTTTAAACGTTTAAACTAAATTGCTCTACCCAAGACCAAATGTAGTATCTCCGGATGGAATAAAAAGTCTTTAAGACATAAAAAATTCTTATAACACTCTCTCTCTCTCTCTCTCTCTCTCTCTCTCTCTCTCTCTCTCTCTCTCTCTCTCTCTCTCTCTCTCTCTCTCTCTCTCTCGTAAACAATCATCATTCAATGTGACACTTAACTCTAAAACAAACTATTAATTTTCGTTCTATTTACCATAATTTTCTTACAGTATTATTTCATTTGGTGTCAATTGCCTTGGTTATATAGGCACTACGCATCATTAGAAACTGGCTATCCTTTAATGAATTTAGCCAATGAACCCTTTAAATATCTAGTCAGTCTATGGAAAGCCAAAATTGAGGCCATTTTCGTCAATAGCCGTAGGAGATGATGATTGTATTGTATTAATAGCATAATTTTTTCAATGCTATAAATATTGTTCTTGTTAGGTTATTAGAAATGGTATAACTCCTACAATCCCTGAAGCACTGCTAAATGCTTCCATTTAATGAGCAAGAATTCTATTGTTAATTAAGAAATAAAATAAGAGCCAATCGGAAAAAAAACACAAGCTTACAGCCGATGAGTAAAAATTCATTGTTGCAAATCTTTTCATGTGGAATCGGTTGGCAAATGTATATCCTTATACTTTATATGAGACATATATATGTTAACGTTGTTACTGATCGTAAACCATTCTTAATTTCTTATTGATTATTTTACTTATATAGTTTGTTTATTTCCGCATTTCTTCACTCTGCTGGGCAATCCCCTT
This sequence comes from Palaemon carinicauda, assembly GCF_036898095.1. Lineage (NCBI taxonomy): Eukaryota > Metazoa > Arthropoda > Malacostraca > Decapoda > Palaemonidae > Palaemon > Palaemon carinicauda. The sequence continues at coordinate 10,888,761 of NC_090754.1, forward strand.
CTGGAGACCGAGGCCTTGTAGCATCCTTCTTTTCCAAGTAGGAGTGACATTATTACGTGTATATGTTTTATTTTGACATTTTGATAAATAAATGAAAAAAGTGAGCTATATATTAAGGGAAAATAAACGGATTTTGAGCGAAGCGAAAAATCTATTTTTGGGTGAAAGAGCCATGTCGTCCTGATGGAAGTTCCTTCATTAGTAGCTTCCTAAGTTATATGTGACTACAGTGATATATCCCAGAGAATTTACCAAAGGTATCCAGAATTCTAACTCCTGGAGCGAGTATCCCTTAAATTTCTCCAAGGGATATCGCGTAAGGACGTATCTTGACACATCTCATAGCTATTTACACCCCGAATAGCCTTTCACTTCGAGAGGGAAAGTGGCAAGAAAATAAGAGAGTCGTTAAAGAGGTAAAACTACTCGACTCTCCTAATGTACTGTAAATAGTTCGGCCATCCGCCACTGCACGGCGCCACCAAACCATTCTCCGTAGCTTTGTAAGTTTTACAGATACAGTACCAAAAGGGAGGGATTAACATCCTTTTACTAAAGGAGGGTGGGTCCATCAGGACGACATGGCTCTTTCACCCAAAAATAGATTTTTCGCTTCGCTCAAAATCCGTTTTTTGGGCTTAGGCCATGTCGTGCTGATGGAAGTTTACCAGAGCAATAATGTATCTGTGGATTTGATAGTGCCGTTATCTTGAATTGACTATTTCCTAACCGGTCACCAAGACCAAAGACACTTGATGTTACCGTAATACATCAATCAACTGAGCATACCGTATGCCAGTTCTTCCTGCCCCCTACAGGGAAAAGTCTGTATAGACTCTAGGAAAAAACCCGAGATTGTGAGTTCAAAGAACAACAAGCAAGCAGAAAGTATATCGTGTCGTATATACGTGAAGCGTAGTTTTTACTAGAGTTCTGAATAGAGTACTGTACCTCCCAGGTCTGGATCAGACAGACGAGTTTATGTTCACGTAGGAAACGTAATACAGTAGACAAACATAGCACAACCAAACTTACCTGATTGCATGGTAAGGGAAACTCTGTCACACATAGTCCATAAAAGGATCAAAAATACTCTGAATATAATGTATAATCTTAAGGCGAGAGAGACGCAAAGATTCCTTCTATAGTTTATTTACAAGAAACACAGAAGTTATGATTAAGCAAAATGTTTATGCTAAACATAGACATAACAAGCATAACAGTAATAACAAGGTAAAAAAGTTTTATCTGAAAGAGAAAACAATGCCACTCCGTGAAATTAGGAAATTTAAATATATATGTTATTACTAAAAGACATTATGCATAAATATGTTGGCACTCATGTCAAAATATTATGCTTTTAAGTTCACTTAACTATGGAAGACAGTTTATAATGTTTATGTCAACCCTAAAAATCATCATGATATACCTAAGAGTATCATGCACACCCTTCACTAACAGTCCCATTAGTGCACTGTCCTTCGCAGTAATCAAACTACAGGCTTTATTACACTGCCTGCAGCCACCACATGAAATTTGATTTCTTGCAATTGCTTCGCATAATGCTTAAAAAAGACTCTGGAAGACTTGCAACCAGTATAAGCACGTAGGATATCAAACGACATAGTTTGAAAGAAGTTAAGAGACGAGGCAACCTTCCTCGGATCATGACCTGCGGGTGTACTGTCAGGATCTGCTCTGCGAATAAAGTAAGTGATCTTCGCCCTTATCTGTTTCAAGGATAACGTCGAACACGAAATTTCTCCCCTAAAAAGCTGACCTCCCCCAAAGTCTGAAGTTCTACGAAGATAGACCTTTAGGCATTCCACTGGACAGAGGGGTGCTTCTTCCTTCAGAGGGCAGATTCTCCAGGGACCCCATCTTTTAGTGGGTAGCTCATTCTTGGCGAGAAAAGTCGGATCCGGAAAGATATTTAGTTCTCCGTTCGGTGTAAACTATTTCACTGACTCTGGCTCCTGAGGCTAGTGCAAATAGAAATATCACTTTCTGAGTCAAGTCTTTCAGCGAGCAATCTTCGTTGTTCAAGGTAGAGGCCAGATGAAGAACCTTATCCAAAGACCATGAAATAGGCTTTGGAGGAGCTGCAGGCCAAAGTTTTGTGCAGGCTTTCGGAATCTTGTTGAAGATTTCGCTTGAAAAATCCACTTGGAAGGCATATAGAATCGGTCTAGCTAAGGCAGATTTACACGTCGTGATCGTATTAGCCGCTAGTCCTTGTCCGTGAAGATGGATGAAAAAGGACAGGCAGAAATCCGTAGAAATCTCTTGAGGTTTCTTCGCCTTAACAAAGGCCACCCATTTCTTCCAGGAAGATTCGTAGTGTCTTCTTGTTGACTTTGACTTATATTGTTCTAAGAAATAAATGCTTTTTTCGGAAATCCCAAACCTTTTCTTGACCGCTAAGGCAAGAAAATTATGAGATGAAGGTTCTGGGTTTTCTCTGATGAAGCGTAGACAGTCGATTTCTGTACTAGCTGAGTCAGAACTGGTTCCGGCAACGGGATAAGCTTCAGGCGTAGTTCTGTTATCAATGGAAACCAGCCACTATCGCTGCCCTCCCGCGAAAGGATCTCAATTTGTCGAGGGCTTTCAACAACGGGTTGGTTGGTGGGAACAGGTAAATCCTGGACCATCTGTTCCAATCTAGAGACATCGCGTCCGTCGCTTCCGCTAGAGGATCCTCGTACGGGGCTACGTACCGGGCTAACTTCTTGTTGTCGCTCGTTGCAAAGAAATCTACTTGCAATCCTGGGTCTTTGCTCAATATGAAGGAGAATGATCCTGCGTCTAGGGACCATTCGGACGCTATCGGGTCGAACCTAGATAGAGCGTCCGCCGTCACATTGCGGAATCCTTGAAGGTGGACTGCTGATAAGTGCCATTTCATCTTCTTGGACAGATTAAGGATGGCTATTATCACCTGATTCAGCTGAGGTGATCTAGAACCTTGACGATTTATGCATCTCATCACTACTTCGCTGTCTAGGACCAGGCGAATGTGGATTGATCGGCGAAGTTTCAGTTTCTTCAGGGAAAGAAACACTGCCATGACTTCCAGATAGTTGATGTGGAAGGTCTTGAACAGTGGAGACCAAGTTCCTTGCACTTTCCGAAGATGAGAATGACCCCCCCATCCTTCCTTCGAAGCATCCGTGTGGACGGTGACTGTAGGAGGAGGTGGTTGCAAGGATACTTTCCTTCTCAAGTTCTTTGTCTTCGACCATGGCTTGAGAATCGATCGCAGACGATTTGGTAACGGTCTTAGTAGATCTCTTCGATCGTTGTAAGCGTACTTTCTCCAGATCCCTGAGGCCTTTTTTAATTGTACTCTCAAAAGTGGGTCTGTCAAAGAGGCAAACTGGAGAGACCCCAACACTCTCTCCTGTTGTCTTCTTGAAATCTTTCTTGACCGAAGCAGATTTTTGATGGCCTCTGCAATCTCCTTTCTCTTTGCCTTTGGCAAGGAGAGGCAATGTGACTGTAAGTCCCAGTGGATTCCCAACCACTGGAACTTTTGAGCTGGAGACAGCCGAGACTTTTTCAGGTTGATCTTGAACCCTAGGTACTCTAGGAATTGGATAACTTTTCTGGAGGCTTGCAAGCATTCTTCTTTGAATGCTGACCACTCCAGCCAGTCGTCCAGGTAGGCCATCACCTGAACCCCTTTGAGGCGTAGTTGTCGAATAACTGCATTTGCAAGCTTTGTGAATATTCTTGGAGTAATATTCAAACCGAAAGGCATGGCTCTGAAAACGTATTTTCTTTTCTGGAGCTTGAATCCCAGGTAGGGGGAAACTTGACGGTTGATTGGCACATGCCAGTATGTGTCCGTCATGTCTATGGAGACTGTGAATGCCCTTTTGGGCAAAAGGGTCCTTATGTGCTGAAGCGTCAGCATTCTGAACTTGTAGTTCACAATGAACTTGTTGAGTGGTGATAAGTCCAGAATGACTCTGAGCTTTTCCGAATCCTTCTTCGGAACACAGAATAGCCTTCCTTGGAATTTGATGGAATTTGCTTTCCTTATCACTCTCTTGTCCATTAGTTCGTGAACGTATTCATCCACAACTGGGGTTGAAGGCTGGAAGAATTGAGGAGAGCTTGGTGGAGTTGAGTTCCAACCCCACCCCAGTCCTATCTTGATCAGGCTGTGGGCCCAAGGATCGAAGGTCCACCGATCCTGAAAGTGTAGAAGTCTCCCTCCTACCGGCAGCATCTCACTTTGAGTGCTGGGTGGAAGACTTTTCACCTTGGCCATGACCACATTTGTTGCCTCTTCCTCTGAAGGGGCGTCTAGAGGAGCCTCGAAAGGATCCCCTAAACTTTGGCTTAGAAGAAGCCGACTGCCTTTCATAAGCTGGGGTGAAAACTGGTGACTGAGTCGCCAGTGTTTGGGGTACCAGTTGAAAGGTGGTGGTAGGTTGTGCCACCGTCTAGGGCACCGTGGCCATGGGAAGCTGTTGCTGTCTTGGCTGAGAGGACAGGCGAGGCCGCTTCGACTTGTTCTTCGGCTGGGGACACTGTCATCGGAAGATTTTCTCTTGGAGGACAAGCCCCATTTAGAGAGAAGATTCCTATTCGCCGAAGCAGCTCTGTCAATGACCTCCTTCACCACATCACTAGGAAAGAGGTCTTTTCCCCAGATATTAAAAGCTATCAGCTTCCTCGGTTCGTGTTTCATAGAGGCAGAAGCAAACACGAACTCCCGACAAGCCGTCCTGGCTCTGATAAAATTGTATAGGTCCTTTGTAACCGTAGCCAAGTGCGCCTTGGCAAAGAACACATACATATCTGGAGAATCAGGGATGCTAGCCATCGTTTCTAGCCCCGTTTGTAAAGACATGGATGCTGCCAAGCGCTCCTTCGTCTCATGTTCTCTCTTCAAGAGAAACTCTGACAGCTTTGGGAGGTCCTCGTTGAACTGACGTCCAGCAATTTCGGCCTCCAGCTTCCCGACTGAGAAGGTAACGTGAACGTCCTTCCAGTCCTTGTCATCTTTAAACCCTTTATCCATAAAGGGAAAAGCATGTTGAGGGTCAGCAATAAACGATGGATGTTTTTTGCTTAATGCCGGCACCTTTGAGCTAGTGAATGCCCTCCCCTTTAGCTTTGTGGAAAACAAAGCCTGTGCTTTAGCGAGCTCAAGGACAATTACTTCCTGGGCTCCGTCTCTTCTTTGGATGCCGGTTCAGTTCTGAGCCAGACATAACAATCCGGGTAGTATGCCCTGCTGGGCCAGAACTCTACTTCCTCTACTGGGACGGTACCCAGTTTCTCCGAAAGGAAAATCTTGCCTGCTGACCTAGGCATGTGCTCCGCGTACCTTCACGGGTTAACATCGGAGAACACAGGGAGGTCCTTCACATTTAGTTTCTTCGGGGCTAAGTGCAAGGAAACTAATTGTTCGATCTCTGACCGGAAAGTAGTCTCTTTCTCGGAGGCCCTCTTCTGCAAGTCATACACCATCGACATCATAGATTACAAGGTGGTCGTAAGTGCCTCCAGATGAGGCGGTTGCGAAGAGGTTGAGGGTGCTGGTTCCACCATAGCTGCTGAAGAAACTGACACCGCTTCAGCATTCTCAACCTCGTTAGTAGGAGGAACAACTGCCTCCTGTTCTGACTCTTCTACAAGAAGATTCTTCTCAGTCTCCTTGGAAACGACAGACATATTGTCGTCCCGGTGGACGCTTTCCAAAGCATCCGCCACGTCAGGATCTCTAGATTTCTGAACCTGGAGTTGCACCAAGGAGATCGAAGTTTTGGTCTGGGGAATGATGGAATCATCACGAGCTCCGGGGAAGAGACAGTCCCTCATCCTAGCATTAGGAAGGTATGGGCCCGAGGTATTCTTTTGAAAACCTATAACCCATTTCTGCAGCGTTATCCTCGCTGCATCCCTAGACTCCGCAGACTTTTGATCATCAAAAGCCTCCTTAACCAACTTGTCACACACAGTACATACCTCTGGGTCCACGTACTTGAGGGCCCCTTTGGTGACAGAACAGCGGGCGTGAGACCTACACACGCCATGTCCGTAGAAGTCCTTGCTGCGGACCCTACAAAAGTTGTTCCCGCACTCGGGATGCTCCTCCTGTAAAGAAAAGAAAAGCAAATGAGTTTTCTGTGAAATTCTCAATTTTCAACATAATACATTTATTATATTTAGCTTGGATAGGGTAAGCTATAGTAGGAAAGACACCCACATGTCTTTCCCATCCAGCCATTTGCTATGACCCCTTCCCGTATTGAACCATGAAATTCACAAGAAATTAAATAACAGAGGGAATATCCAAGATATATAGTGTCCCCTTGACACATCCTCTTATAATGTTCAATACAGTGGATAAATTTAATGGACATAACCATTAAAATAAGAAAAAAATTATCTCTCTATGATGGTCTCACAAATGGCTGCTCAAGAACCACTTGTAGGTTGGAAAAATTTTATCATATTTTTCTGGATACAGCAGTTTCCGGCAGCAGTATGCCGCCGACACTGCCGGCCCCGCCGGCCCCGCCGGCCCCGCCGACACTGCCGGCCCTGCCGGCCCTGCCGACACTGCCGACCTTGCCGACACTGCAGATCCCGCCGACACTGCCGGCCCCGCCGGCCCCGCCGACATTGCAGGCCCCGCTGACACTACCGGCATCAACCGGGCCTGCCGACCACTGCTGGCTATTAGATAAACACTATGGGTGGAAGGCATTGGCCAACTGCCGACAAGCTACTTAGTTGCCGGGAGACAGGCCTATCAAACTCACCAATGGCCATCGATCAACAATGTCCGAGATAAGAGATAACAGCGAACTGTAGCCTAACCAACCCAAATCGTCGGCAGAATTAACTGCCGACTATAGCCCATGATAGACAGTAAGAGAGAAAGGTAAGGATAGGAGACGGCAAAGAATCAGCTATGTCGTCTACATCCTGAAAGAGTGTACCAGTGGAAGAGGGAAATCAATTCGGGCTTCCACTCAACCATATCCCATCTCAAGGAATATGGAAGGCAGTCCAAGGGAGGACTCTAAGGAACACTAAAAGATATGAGGTTATCTGTCAGTAACCTAACCAGGCACTGACAGAAAAACTCATGCCAGGTCTACAGACGTCCAGAGGAGCATATGTAGAACCACGGCCATAAGGGTGTTGGGTCATTCAACACGAAAGAGATAGCGGGGAAGGGGTGAATAGTCCATAAATAAAGCAATACCCTAAGGCATTACTTAACCTGAAGGATTCTGTCCTCGTATAAGCCTTAACTAGGGGAAGTCAATTCCCCAGGTTGGGTTAGGCAATGAGAGAACGTCCGAAAACGAACTCGAGAGAACAGAATCTCGTACCAGGGATCAAAACAGGGAAGAAACCTATCCTCCCGTTAAGAACCCCCAATACAGGAATGTCTGCTAGACCATAAAGAGGAAATTGTGCAACAATAACCTCTACGAGATCTAGGGAGGCAAGCCCCCTGAACAACAACTAGCCCTACTGGAATACCGACAAGCTACTCAGTTGCCGGTATAAATCCAGGTAGCCATATGCCAAACACAGACTTACTCTGATGTCCCGTCCCCAACTCCAAACTCAATGCTGACAAGCTACTCAGTTGCCAGCTTAGAGAAAAGGAGAGGGAAACGAAATGCCCCAGAAAATTTACCCAACCATAGGTTACAGTAAATTAACTGAGGATAGCCTAGGCTAATCAGAGGGATAGGGAATTACTCTTATAAGTCATAGAGATAGTATTGACTTAAAGGGGCAATGATATCTATCTTGCCCCTAAAGACAATATAAGAGTAATGGGGACATATAAAGTATACTAAAGCACTAAAGCTATTAAGCTAGAGAGCATAGAGAAACGTTCTACGTAACTCTGGTATACTATTATGGAGGAGGAAAGGAAATAGTAATATCATAATTGTAAAAAATATTGCCTGAGCTTCAATACAACTTTACCAGGAAGGTTATATAATGCAGGTGTGTAAGTGCCTAGGCTAGAAGCCTAGCACTCGCGAGGCTTGAAATTATAGCCAAATTCACGACAACAATGACATAATATAAAAATCCCTAGCTAAAATACTAAATAGCTAAAGTTATTAAAGCGAGGATGCCAGGAATATCGTTCTTGCTAACTAAATGAACAAAAGAATGATCGGGTTATGACGCCATCCGGCCGGCAACAGCTCTTGTTACGTTAATTACGATATCAATCGAAAACCAAAACTGGCAAGAGCTTACATTTACACAATTCAAAGATATTACTTAACTTTCCAGAAGCTGATGAAGCTGGGGAATCCATAATTAAGCAGAAAAAGCTTCGAAAATAACGAGATAACACAGGGAAAACTGGTCAGCAAAGCTACAAACGAAAGAATGGTTTGGTGGCGCCGTGCAGTGGCGGATGGCTGAACTATCTACAGTACATTAGCAGAGTAGAGTAGTTTTACCTTTTGAACGACTCTCTTATTTTCTTGCCACTTTCCCTCTCGAAGTGAAAGGCTATTCGGGGTGTAAATAGCTATGAGATGTGTCAAGATACGTCCTTACGCGATATCCCTTGGAGAAATTTAAGGGATACTCGCTCCAGGAGTTAGAATTCTGGATACATTCGGTAAATTCTCTGGGATATATCACTGTAGTCACATATAACTTAGGAAGCTACTAATGAATGAACTTCCTTCAGCACGACATGGCCTAAGCCCAAAAAGGCTATTTCTGCCAAAAAAGAAATTATCTTTGTAATTCAATTGATTTTCGTTCATTATTCAAGGAGAAATAATTAAATATATAAACAAGAGAATGAACTCAAAATCATAAGATGATTATTGATATTTCTGGAGAATGACTAGGTTACAGATAGTCATAAAAACCCACAAAAAAAAAAAAAAAAAAAAGCGAGTATCGTACAATGAGAAGAGAAGAAAAGGGTTCATTATATAATGAGAGATCAAACTTAAGGAGATTCAGCGTTATCTGAATGACCAGGTTGACAACGCTATAGATCTTAAGATAAGCGATTGTAACTGTCGTGTCTTATGGCTTCTTATCGCTGAAAGCGATTAACAATCAGAGTGTTAAAACCTTTCCGACAGGTAGCGGAGAAAACGGGGAGAACTTACAGATAAATATAACTATTTCAGTGCTAATTCTTAAATTCACGACTTGTTAGCCAAAGTTCTACCTATTGATGTTCTCTTCCTGCTTTGGCCTCCCTTAGCAATATAAACCTGTAGAGATAACTAGCATGAGAGAGAGAGAGAGAGAGAGAGAGAGAGAGAGAGAGAGAGAGAGAGAGAGAGAGAGAGAGTATATCTTCATGAGACGGAATGCAAAGGAAATTTTATCTCCGTCTAATGGTGTATATCATCTAGAGATATTTTCCTAACGGAATAACCAGACGAATAACAAGAACAAAATACCAATTCTTTCGAAATAAGCAGTGCAAACCATGGTTTCATTTTTTTTCCAATGAAATGGTCAAATATAGTAAGAAAACAAAACATAATAAATTTTGAAATTATTATTTCACGCTAATCTAACAAAAAGTGTTGCTTGTAGTAGAAAATTAGAATGTATATTATAGGCTTCTTATCCATATATATAGGTATATTTATCATGCATTTGTAAGAATTTGTTTGTGTGGGCTGTTATGTTATAAAAGAGATGTGAAAGGAATGCAATTGAACTTTATTACACAGCTTATATACAAGGACTTACGAGCAAGAGGGTCTAATAAATTCAAACAAAATAAAACATTTGCTAGCAAGCCTACACAAGTTAGTCCATTATTAGTGCAGGGAAGAACTAGCGAGAATACATATAAGCAATAGCGTTACAGTGTACAAAAATGTATGAAATACGTTCGGTAAATAGCTTCCCACCTAAAAATGACAAACGTGAAATAGGAGACCCTATTCTTTAGAGGGGGACTGTAGGCGGGTCAGGTCATCTTGCCGATTTTAGGCAATCAAGCGAGAACCAGTCTTCTTTGCCTCAAATGCTAATTAAAAAAATATTTGGCGTACAATGAATCCCGAGGAAAAACCCGTGTAAGGCGGCATTTGCGGTGGATTGCTAGAGTGGTTGTGCAGGAAAAAAATACGGTACTAAATACAGATTTGTCTGTATGTGTTCATGCGCTGGGGAATTATAAGTCTGGTGGCATGGAGTATGTTTTCCAGCAACTGGAGATTATGGGAGGAGATTGGAAACGGAAAGAATATAGCAGGTACGACCAATGGGTTGCCATACATCATTTCAGATGCTGAGACATCCAAATAATCTTTAGGAGTGGTTTATAGTCCTAAGAGGACCAAGGGAAGCTAAGTAAACCAGTTGGAGTCATTGAAGCAGGACATCAAAGCTGCTTTGATGGTGCGATGCAAATTTTCAGCCTTTCTGATTGCTGTAGAGCTGTAGGCGGTTGTCTGATGTAAGGTGATTCCCTGGAAATTCACTAATGATGTCCATAATTGAGAGGTGAAAGTAGTACCGCTGTTAGAAGTAATGCGCTCAGGGATACCGAATTTCGCTATCCTCCTTGAAATTAGGGCGTATCTACATGAGGTAGATGTTGCAGTATTTATGGGAGTTGCTTCAGGCCAACGAGTAGAGCGAATAATGGTAATAAACAAGTAAAGATGTCCTTGTGATGTGGGTAGGGCACCTACTACGTCGATGCGAATGTGGGCTTCCGCCAATCCTTAGTTATTTTTAGTAATACCGTGCCAAATGAACTTTATTTTCAGTAGCTGTGCAGTTAATCGATGTGAGGGATGTAAAAGGACAGGAATGAAAACAAACACCTGTCAGTGCATGGGAGCAGGTATCATGGTCATGGTCTACCAGTACTGACTGCACAGAGCAGGGTGGCATTGGAGTCGTCGAGGGGAACATTTTCCCAATGGAGGGATGTGCTGGATGTCCTACATGCTTGGTACTCTGGAGGTTTTCATTGGGCTTCTACCAGGGTATTGTAATCCAATCCCAGGTGAATGGCAGCCAATGTGTTTCTTGGCAGGGCACGTTGAAGGTTGCAATTACATTCGGACATGGCAATGAGATGTTTGCATTGATAGGTGGACCAGGCGTCAGACTGTCAAGTGATGGCTTGCAAGAGAATCATATGATTCATGCAAAAGACAAAGGGTGTACCTTCTAAGTAGTAGCTAAAGTGACGGACAGCCGAACGCACTTCCAGCAATTCACAGATGATGGTAAAGTAGCCAGATTCTAGCTTGGACAGATGACCACCTGCTCAAGTGCTGCACCAATAGTGATGTCGCTGGCATCGGTAAAGAGAAGGAGAGGGACACGTGGCAAAGGAAAACCAAGAGCAACTGCAGTTGATAAGGCAATCATTGCATTGTAGAAGTTCTGCTGTGGAGGTTTATTTTTTTTTTTATTTATTTATCGATGTTTGCCAACCCAGAGAGAGAGAGAGAGAGAGAGAGAGAGAGAGAGAGAGAGAGAGAGAGAGAGAGAGAGAGAGAGTGTCAGGGATTTAAAGGTAGTTAGTGTATTGATTGTTTGTTGTGAGAAAGACTGTTGTTATAACTGAAGTTGTATGTTTTATGTTTTTTAGCTAGGTTAGGACAGTGGTGAATATCTTGGGTGGATGATTTTTTTCATTTGACTGCAGCTAGAGGCAGTTGGGTGTGTGAATGCTGGACTACTATTATTATTATTATTTTTTACCAGCGTGGAAGTGTTATGTTTTTTTCAACAGTGAGTACAATTTTATTTATCTTTGTTAGGAGTGATTCTGAATAGTCGAAAGTTCCTTATTTATCTTTGATTATAGTGTGATAGTTTTTGTCGGGAATTTTTGAACTGGCCATTCGAAAGTCCCGCCATTTGACTTCACGAACCTTTCGTCAAATGAGGGAAAGGCTGGGGGATCTCGCGGGCGAGAGACTGAGGTTTAATACAAGACTGTATTGGAACCTAAATCTTAACCACCTGGTGGGGAAGGAGCGAGTGTTGTGGAAATTGACTGTTTATAATTTATCAATGGTGAATCTAACGTAAAATTGAGGCAACATGACAAAAATGTCTTATGTATGTGTTTAGTGTCAAGGACTCTCTAAGTCATTGGATATGGACAAATTCTGGCCCTCAGCCGAAGCCTTAAGACTTCCCTTGTATTTAAAGAAAAGCCTTAAATGTTTTACGAACCTGTAGCAAATGAAAAGGCATTGTCAAACCCCTTGCAAATAAATAAACTAAGAATTCCCTCCACTTTGCTAATGAAACTTTAGTTAACGCGGGAAAACAAAGTTTTCTTCGAAGCTGCCGACCCTCGTTTGCCCTCTTTGCTTCAACGTCCCCCATAAAGATAAGTTGTTTATAAGTTAGTCTCCTCTCTCTACCTCGTGTACCAGGTTGGTTGTAGTGTAAATTTGTGTGAAAGACATGTAGTTTTTTATATCGCAGTTTAATTTAGAGATCCATGTGATTGGGGATCTGAATCCTGAGTTAAATTAGAATAGGGATATTTGGTGTGTGATTCGTTGTGAATTGAATTCGAATTGTCACTATTTTCAGTTTGTTAATAAGTCCGGTGTGGACTTTGTGCTTGAAGAGCACGTGTTACATTACCAAGAGTCAGCCTTGTTTTTCATTAAGTCGTGTGAATGCTTAAGAATGTTGTTTGTCTTGTATCAGAGTTTATTTTTGTAATAAAATTGTAAATTTTGTCGCTGTATTTTAGTTAACTCCTGGAAGGTTTTGGGAATCTTGCCTCTTCAAGGACTTGCGATCCGCCCAGTACATCGGGCAGATTTAATAAACTGGTGAAAATCACAACAGTTTTGTTAGTAAGGATTGTTCGTAAGTTTTTTTGTTTTTTTTCATTTGCAAGCCATAATTCCTCCATTGGAGAATTATTATTTTTTTGTTTTTAAATTCTGATCTATAGTTGCTGACCTAGCCTGTAATTGATTGTGTTTGGACTGTTCTTTTGGATTGCTCAACCGTTGATGACATGGCCGGTTAATTACAATTAAGGATGATGATAATGAAAATGACAACGATTATGACCACCACTAATTGACTGTTCAGTTCAGTTGACTGGAACTGAATATAGTTCCGTTTGCCCAGAGAATGGTGGCTGTGCCAAGAAGGACTGATCTGTTTGTGTACGGAGACAGTTTCGCCATTAATAAATATACAATTATAAACATATTTGGTTGTGGTACATCTTAGTTTCAAGCTTTCATATTTTTCTCTGGGTTTATGTGAATGTGGCATTTTTATTCATTTTGTATGTTGAGCTATTCTTTTTTGTTAAGTGTATGATTAGTAATAAGTGTGATTTTTTTAGCTGTGTTCAGTTTTAAGAAATATAGTTTTAAGGTTATGCTTTGTTTTTATGTCCTTTTTTTTTCAAGAGTCCCGCTGCTGATAACGTAAGGGTAAAGTTTGTATTGAAGAGACTATTGTCAGTAAGTAAGATTCAAGGGTGTGGGGGCTGTTGTTGTGATATCCCGCCACATTATTTTGGCACCGAACAGGGACAATAGAGGTGGGACTGGAAGCTGGACTCTTTGACGGACACAATTGGGATTGAAAATTAGATTTAAGGTTGATGAAAATGGAAGAACAACTAAAGGTATTAAGGGAGGAATTGTGGTTGGTTAGAAAACGTGAGGAGAAGTTGTCCGTAGAGAAAGAGAAATTTTTGCTCGAGAATAAGAGGCTGAGTTGTAAGAATGAGGAGATGCAAAGGAAACTGAGAGAACTTAGGGGAACTGTAGAGAGAGTGGAAGAGGATGTTGAGATGAGGATGAAAGAGAATGAGGAATGAATGGAGAAACGAATGGAAGCTATGATGGGGCAAGTAATAGGAATGATGAAAACGTTCATGGGTGAAGGTGCAGGCGGAGGAGTGGCTTCTGCTTCAGGTAATGGGTTGATAGTGGAACAGAAGGATAAGGTAAGTGATAATGGGGAAGATAGTGACAGTGAGATTGAAGTTAAAAGAATTAGGCATAGTAAGAATGAACAAAAATGTGATAGGAAGAATGAGAAAAAGGTAAAAGTAATATGAAGAGGGAAAAGAAGAAAGGTTAGGATGGGAATGAGGATGATCATGAATGGGTGAAAGTAGTAAGTAAGGAAAAGGGTAAGAAGGTAATTGTTAAGGATAAAAATTTAAGTGTTGAATTGGATTCATTATATTCGAATGAGGAAGAAGGAAACAAGAAGGGATTAGGCAGTGGAGATAGTAGAGAGAATGAAGGTGAAGAAGTATGTAAAACAGTGTTTCTGAGAGAGGTACCAAGGTATGAAAGGTTTAATGAACATAGCATTAGGGGTGTGTATGACCTTTTTAGGGAATATGAAAAGTTTTGTCAGGCTAAGTATGGTGATAGTAAGAGAGTTTGGGCTAGGGAGTTGGGAGAATATTTGTCAGGATATTTGTTGACGATGTATGGGGTCATAATGAATGGAGGAGATGTTGAATATGAAAGTGTAAAAAAGAGAATAATTAAGCTGGTAAAATGTATGATAGGTAGTGTTAGGTATAAGCGGAAAAATGGTTTTGATGAGGTACGGATGAATGTGAGTGAATGAATATCGATGTATGTATTGGGTACAGCACCAGAGAATGAGTTCGAGTATATTAATTTAAAACAGAAGGAGAAAATGTGGTGGACTAGAGAGAGATTGACGTAGGATGATATTTTAGAGATAGTTGAGGATTACGAGTTGGCTAGGTGTATGAAAGAAAGTAAATATGTGAAAATGAGAACTGAAATGGAGGAAAGTGTGCCAAAATGTGTTAGTTTTAGAGATGTTGTTATGAGAGGACCGATGAGGGTAGCTGATAGTGTAGTAGATAGAAGTGTTAGGGCGAGTAATGTTGGAATACCTGTAAGGACAAATGAAGAGTTTAGGCAAGGGAATCAGATTCGGAGAGATAGGAGTGCTAGTGCACAGCGAGGTAGGTCAGGTAGTTGTGTCCGTGAAGAGAAGTGTTATAGGTGTGGGAAAGTAGGGCATAAAAAGAATGAGTGTAGATGGGCGTTAGGAGCATGTTTCGGGTGTGGAGAGACAGGGCATCGTATTAGTGAGTGTAAGAAAGAGAAAGTGGACAAGTGTTATCAGTGGGGTATGACTGGGCATATAGCGAGGGGATGTAGGAGTAATCGTAGGAATGTGATTTGAGGCAATTGTGGTCAGAATGGGCAACATGCAAGGATGTGTAGAGAGCAGCTTGCTAAATGTACTGAATGTGGTGTAGATGGGCATATAGCTAGGGTTTGTAGGAAGAAGGGATTAGGCCAGCCAGGATGTTCTGGAAAATAGGTAGTCAGAGGGTTCAACTGGGTGAGTCCTGTGTGTGTGGAAGGAATAGGATCAATGTTCGTGAGAATGGTGTGAATAAATGGTTGGGAATGAGAAAATATGAACTTAGCATGCATGAGAAGTTAGAGCTAGAAAATAAACAATTAGTATTAGTTGAATAAAGGAAAAAGAGGCATTTGAAATTTTTAAGTGAGAAGAAAGTACATGGAAAATTTATAGGTATATGTAGGAATCCGAATATGCATGACACGGGTGTAAATGTACAGGTGAACATGGAAGATAAATGTGTTAATACAGATGAATCATGGCTGAGAATGAAAGATACCTATAGTGTGTGCAGTTTTTCGTTAGATGATATAAAAGAAATTATGACGATTGCAAGAATGAGAACACGAGAATGATTAGTATGAAGGATTCTTTTATTAAAGTACAAAATGGTTTGGATGAAATGGATGTATTGTTGACAGAAATAAATGAGATTATAGGGTCAGATGATAGTTAGGTAGATGTGATAGTGCATGATATATTTGATGATAGGAGTATAGATGAGAGTGGGAATAGGACATTGAATGATAGTGATATGGAAGAAGGGAATAAGATATTATATGAAGGCCCAGTTACTCAAAGCAGAGGTCCTTATCCCGACTGCGATTGGGTTATGAAAAAAATTAGGTATGTGGGTATGTTTTGTGTAAGGCGGATTTGGCAAAGTAAGGTAGAAGGAATATGGAGGAATATTTTTTTTTTGCCAAATTCAAAGAGAGAGAGAGAGAGAGAGAGAGAGAGAGAGAGAGAGAGAGAGAGAGAGAGAGAGAGAGAGAGAGAGAGAGAGAGAGAGAGAGAGAGAGAGAGAGAGAGAGAGAGAGAGAGAACATTTGCTGCGAGTTTGAACTTTTTAAGTTCTACCAATTAAACTTCCGGATTAAGGAGATCATTCCAAAAGTTTGTCATAGCTGGAGTTAAACTTCTAAAATACTGAGTTGTATTGAGCCTCATGATTTAGAGGCCTAACGATTAGAATTAACTGCATACCTAGTATAACTAATCAGGTGGTACTGTCTGCGAAGACCTGAATGTAAAGGGGGTGAGAGTTATGAAAAAATCTTATGCAACCTTCATAATGAACTAATTGAACAATGGTGCCAAAAATAAATATCTAAATCAGGAATAAGAAACTCAATACATCATGAGTTCCTGTCCAACAAATCAAGATGAGAATCAGCAGCTGAACACCAGAAAGGAAAACAATACTCGAAACAAGGTAGAATATAAGAATTAAAACACTTCTTCAGAGTAGACTGATCATCGAAAATCTTTAAAGATTTTGTCAATAAGCGAATCTTTTGTGCAATTGAAGAAGAAACACACCTAATGCGTTTCTCAAAAGTAAACTTCTTGAGAATAACACCTAAAATTTCGAAGAAACATTATCAATAATGAGGTCCGGGAATTGAGGAGCAACTGTTTTGTGGGGATTTGACTTCATGCCTCAACTTCATACTATGCAATTATTTTAACTAGATCTCTATCAAGGGATTTAGCATCCCCATATCTACATTCCTGAGATTGAATTGATGCAAAGAGTTTACTCTATTCTGCTTATGCAACGAGTTAGTTTTCTAGGTCAAACCACATCTCATATTTATATAGTGTGAAAAGTAATAGGCCAAGAACACTACCCTGAGGAACACCAGATATCACATTCCTATACTCACAATGGTGACCATTAACAACTGTTTACGGCATATTATATAGAAATTCAGGAGTGAGGCTAAGATAAGACACATCCTCCCCCAACTGATTGAGTTTGAAAATAAAGGCATTAGGATTAAGAGTTAAAGGCAGCACTAATATCAAGGCCAATCATACGAACATTCTGAACACAATCAAGAGATTTCTGTACAGTATTAGAGATTGTATGAAGGGTATCAAATGCTCCAAGACCTTTACGAAAGCCAATGGCAAAACCCTGGAACAGATGATTCACTTTCTCAAATTTATTTAGACATTTTACCAAAAGACGTTCAAAAACTTTAGATAATAGGGGAGTTATAGAAATTGGACGGTTAGTCGGTCAGACTTGAGCTTCCACAAGCAATTTATCATATTAGAGTAACATTACCAATTCTCCAACAAGTGCTAACTTGCTAACTTGCACAAAATATCAGATAACTTTGGAGGTAAGAAATCTGCAGTTTTTATAAAAAAGATAAAGGAAAAATACCATTTGTATCTTCACCCCCATAAGCATCAAGGACAATCAAGAAAACTTAAATTACAAAGAGAAAGGAGCTATAAACACTTTTGTTTGATGGAGTAATCTAATTCACAGAGGTTTTGATGATATTTATTAGAAATCTTGAAATGTAATAAAGGGCCCTGCCAGTATCAATAACGTTCCATGTCACTGGCTAGTCTCAATGATATCTTCTTCTTAGTATAGTTAATGACACAATGTATGTTGCATATTTTCCATTTCTGTAAGAAGGCTGATTGCATTGTTTAATAGATTTCAATGAAAGATCAGCCGCTATCATCCTCATGAGCATGGGAGACTGGCTCAGGGCTTGATAGATTTCCATGAAATATCAGATCAGATTTTCCCTCTGTGTGAAGGAGGCTGAGCGTATGATTTGATATATTTCAATGAAATATCAGTTCCAAAGGTCCCATTAAGCACGGAATGCTGGGATAAAGCTTGATAGATTTCTATGAAAAAATAAATAGACCCTATTTTCTGTTTGTGTAAAGGAAGATGAACGCATGGTTTGATAGATTTTTGTGGAAAAAAAAAATAAATAAAAAAAAAAAAAAAAAAAAAAAAAAAAACAGACCTTACTATCCCCTTGAATGAGGGAGGCTAAACACACTATTTGATAGATTTAAATGAAAAATCAGAGCCTACTACTCATTTGTGTGAGAGAGGCTGAGTACTGCGTTTCATATATTCTATTGACAAATCAGACTTTAAAGTCCCCTCGTCAAAGGGAAGCTGGATCATCGCCTGATAGATTTCAATAAAAAAATTAAACCCCCATGTCCCTTTGAGTAAGTGAGGGTGAGCATACAGTTTGATAGATATCCATGAAAAATGAGACCCTATAGTCCCCTTAAATAAGGGACGGTGGAGCACAACTCATTAAATATCAATAAAAAACTAGACCCCTATGTTCTCCTTGAGTAAGGGAGGCTGATGTTCGATTTGATATATTTCAGTGAAAAATCATATCATGCTGTCCCTCTGAGTAAGGTGGATTAGCGCACAGTTTGATAGATTTCAATGAAAAAAAACGTCCATAATGATCCTTGAGTAAGGAAGGATGAGGACACCCAGTAATAAATTTAATTTAGAATGGCACCTTAAATACATCTCTAAAAATGACACCTTACGGTGCCCTTGAGTAAGGGAGGCTGGCTAACGGCTTGATAAGTTTAAATGAAAAATTAGACCCAGTGGTCTAGTTCAGTAACACAGTCTACCTAAAAACTTGATAGATATCAAAGAAAATTAAAACCTGCCGGTTAATTTGAGAAAGGAAGACTGAGAGCACGGCTTGATAGATTTCAATGAAAAATCAAACCCTACTGTCTCTTTCAGTAAGGGAGGCAGATCCCAAGTTTTGATAGATTTAAGTGACAAATCAGACCTTACAGTTCCTTTGTACATGAGAGGTTAGACTCACGGTTTGATCGATTCCAATGAAAACCCAGATGCTATTGTCCCATTGAGGAAGAAAGGCTTTGCTCATGATTTGATAGATTTCAATGTAAACCTATATGCTACTGTCTTGTTGAGTAAGAGAGGCTGGGCTCATGCCTTAATATTTTATTGAAAAATGTGACCCTAATGTCTAATTAATCAAGGATGAATGGGCTCATGGCTTGATAGATTTCAATGAAAAATCCAACCACACTATGCACTAGAGTAAGGGTGAGGCCACGTTGGATGCAAAAAGCATCGAACTACAGGCCTTGGGTGGCAGATCAATAACAATGTGACACTTAATTACACCAACAAGGTCAACCCTCTATGCATCACACTTAGCAGTTGCAGGTTTCCTACTGTGCTAGTATGTAATTATTTGATGGAGAATAGTGAGGTCTTGGGTGAAGACGATAATAACCACTGCAGTATTATAAAGCATATTTCATCGTTCAGTGGCAAATACATATGATCGAGCCTTCCCCTCTGCCCAGTACACAAACATAAAACACATTTCGTTTCAAATTGTCACGGGAACCTATTCCTTTCTACTTCTACGTTCAAAACTTCCAGTTTGGCTTAGAAATAAGGGAGGCTGGGCTTAGGACTTGATAGATTTTAAGGAAAAATCAGACCATACTGTCATCTTTTGCTAGTCTTCTCACGAGACTACGCGATGTTTCATCGATTTCTGAAGGTGTTAGTTCCTAGCATTAGCTGATCTTCGTAATACAATACATATTAATAACAGTGTTAAAAACTCGTTTGTATATATATATATATATATATATATATATATATATATATATATATATATATATATATATATATATATATATATATATATATATATACATAGATATATATATATATATATATATATATATATATATATATATATATATATATATATATATATATATATACATATATATACATATATATACATATATTTATATATATATATATATATATATATATATATATATATATATATATATATATATATATATATATATATATATATATATACAGAGAGAGAGAGAGAGAGAGAGAGAGAGAGAGAGAGAGAGAGAGAGAGAGGAGAGAGAGAGAGAGAGAGAGGGACTGGGAAAAATACAGAAAATCTAAAAGATGGAGCACAGAAATTTTTGCATATATGATTAAAGAATATATTTAATGCAAATACTATTTAATGCTGGAAGTAAAAGAGACAGAGATTTTTCATGAATTTCTTCATATTTGAAGCAATTATAGTGCCGGGTATGCGAGAGATAGAGGTTCTCTAATTTTTTACATTTGTTTTTTAAGCCTGAATTCTATTATTCCCAGCAATGTATCAAAAGGCTTGTGTCATACGCACTTATTCATAAAATGTGCTGTCATATAAAAGAGACTAGCTATATAAATTTTAAAATACACTTTTTTCTTTTCTCTGTTCATTAAAATCATGAATCCAAGCTCTATTATATAGCGTATTATCCAGTAGATAATTTCAATATAAAGCAATTTGTTACTCAAATGCGATAGCGTCATGTTTGCTAGGAAGGATCAATTAGCCTGAGTGAGGAGATATAAGAGGTTGGACGTTTCCGGTGTAACCATGAATCGTTTTGTCGCTCTGACCTGCTGCCCAAGTCATGCCTCTACCTCGATACTCACTGTTTTCGTTGTGGCCGAACCCTAAAGCCTCACATACACGTATAGTTTTAACTGAAAGGTCGATTAAAGATACCAGATTTATCTGGTTTCTTCAGGCTGTTTGACCATGTATATTGGCATTTTGAGCTGAAGGCAGGCTGGAAAGACGATTGGGAGAAGGGAGGCGAAAGTAAAAAATCTAGCCCTCCATTCTCTTGAATTGAAAGTCAATATGCATGCGCATGGGGGTGCCTACAGGCCTGCTGTAGGTGCAACAAAAACCGTCATACTGTGAACATATAATTTGAATCCCTCCATCGCTGATGAAATGGCCGTGTTCTGAAAAGATATGGGATTTTCTTCTGAATTTATCCTTCTTTATAGGGGACACCAATCACATAGGAAAATTAAAAGTAATGAAGATTCTAGGTTTTATGAAGTTGCTAATAAGGATATAAAAGTAATCATTTATTTACATTGAAAAAATACACTATTTACAAAAAATAAATATGTTCTATAAAAATTACAACACTTTGAAAGAATTTACATAAAATCAAAACTAATCACTGTAAATATTAAGTCTGAGCAAAACTTAGATTAATTAAGACAAATATGTTACACTCTAAAATTTATTTAATCACATGACTCGAAATATCATATGTGAATAAACCTTAAACTAAGTTAAAAGAAATGATATTTATGAAAATTATAATATCCCTTGTTTCACTTGAAACTAAATTTTACGCCCAATTTAGGTTTGATGGTTAATCAAAATAGACAATAAGATCACTATATAAATACCTTTCAAGTTTCTACAGGACCAGTTACAAAAACTCTAAGATAGTTTGTATAAATACTCATTATGTTTACAAAAACCCATCATACCAAAACTGATATTTCACTGAACATAATTAAAACAATAAACTGAGCTAGTACGAGAGGCGTGTGAGAGAGAGAGGGAGAGATGGCTATGACTTAAGGCTGGAATTCTCTATCTGATCTATGCATCCATTGGGTTGCTTGTATAAGGCTCAGCTACTTCCAGAATATTTTAGGCCCGAGATCTGGAAGATTAGGAGTTGGCCTAAGGGTGCCACAGCTATCAACTATCACGTATCGAACAGGAGGAAAAAAATCTGCTGCTCGGCAACTCTTTCTCATCTCCTCCACCCACCCAGCACTCTCAAAAATAAAAGAATAGATAAACCTAACACTAGGGTTTTTGACAATCTTCCAAAACATGTGCCCCAATATAAAAATTGAGCATTTTTTTCTCAAACATAATGCAATATCTCAAAAAAAAATACAGAAAAACCTTTACATAAGCCCTTGTTCACATCTCAAAAGGATCAAAGAGCACTATCAAAAAGATTAACCCTGGATAGGTACGCTACTCGGACACCCCTTTAAGGGTATACTCGGTCGCGCGCGACCCCGACGCAAAACAAAATTCTTGAAAAATCTGTTTTTGCAGTAACCTCCTTTTTTTTTTTTGCCAAAAAAAAAATCAATGAATGCTTAAAACTACTGTAAAAATAAATACTACTCATCTGCAGAAAAAACTATTTATTATAAATATTTAAAAAAAATTAAGTAGAAAAAAAGACCTTACATAAAAATTCATAAAAAAAAATTATACATATATACACAAATCCTTTTAGAAATTGATTCTTGAATGTTCAGGACACATCTTGATGTATTTTGGATGAAGCTGGACCCATGGAGGGGAAGATCTGAAATGAGATAAAAAGGGTAACTTTTTTTGGCCAAAATAAATTGTCCAAATTTCATGAATTTTTTTGGGTACCCAAATGAAATAGGAAGTGGCTAATTTTTTCAGGGAATAAACATATGTTATCCTAAAATAGAAATATGTAAAAAAAATCTTCATTATTTCTTTTAAATTTTATTACATTTATATCAGGGGCCATATCTAAAGGTCATTTTTTGAGTACTTAGAAATTTCGTAAAAAAATACATATATCTAATATATAATATGATATTTATGCAGGTAAAAATATACCAAAATATCACAAATTCTATAGGGAACAGGAATATATAAAGATAAGGCAACTTACGCTTCGGATATGTCCACAAAATGGCCGCCAACCACACTGACTCAGACTCCCTAATCTGCCCCCTGAAATGTATGAAGGGTATGTCAATTTCAAGGTGTTATTTACTAATCTAATTATTCTTGGATATGCATAAAAAATGTATGGTGGGTTGCTGGATGATTGTCGATTATTTTACGACTATAAAATTAGAATTCTGACACCCAAAAAAATGTTTGAAGGGAAATAAAATCGAAAAAAAAATTGTAAAACAATATAATATTTTAGCTAAAAAAATTTGATGATATTCAATCAAAAAAGAAGTAAACAGAATTTTCATGTTGTAACTTACCAATAACGCTGCGTTATAGTTTGGACAGACGCTACAGTTTGGACAGAAGACACTCAGGTGGATCAAACAAACAGGACTGTTGCACCGGAGACACGCAGTGTTTGTCTTGCGGTCGTCCCTAGGTAGGCAGCTGTGACAGCGAATCCTTTTAGGGAGTTTTATGTGGCCAACAGCAATTTGAGGTCTTGGTGGTTCCCGCTCAGGTATCTTGAAAGTATCCACCATGACTTGATGGAGTCCCTTCGACGAACTGTGTGACGTTAGATACCGATGTATTGCCTGGGGAGCACATAACTCGTAGGCGATATCTCTGAGGAACGTTCGCCTTAGCATTGTCTTGGCGAAGGGCAAGCGCGTATAGAGAATATAACAATTTACCATCATTATATTCAATATCCCGTAAAAGAGAGTCAGAGGCCAGCGTCGTGACTTACGAATATAACTAGATGTAGAACACATCTGGTCGAATGTGTCTACACCTCCCTTGGTCGCATTATAAAACATCTGAATGTCGGTCTTCCTTTTTTCGACTTCAGACGGATCATGATGCAGGGAACTCAACAGCATCACCTTCTTAGTCCTACTAATTTTCTGACACTATACAGTTAGATTGTGTTCGTAATTGAACACTGCCACTGAGTCCTTTGGGGGAAGCACCTTCTCCATAGGTTCCTTAGGAATATAAGGCTTTTAGAGAATGGTGCCACACAAATGCATGTCCTTATCCAAGAGTGGCAAAGCGAGCGGTAGCGTCGTGAAAAGGTGCCACAAGACTAGACGTAAAAACTTCTCCAAGCGTCGATCCTCTTGGTATCTGGACAGTGTCCTTCCCCAAGTAGGCAATCGCATTACAAATGTAATGGGTATCGGCATCACACGCCAATACAATCTTGATACCATACCTAGAAGAAGGGAAATAGAATTAGTAACTAATAAGGGAAAAAAGATAAAAAAAAAATACACAATATACAATTATATTACTAATCAATATAGTAATAATAATAATAATAATAATAATAATAATAATAATAATAATAATAATAATAAATATATAAGAAAAACATCTACAAATACGAAAGAGAAATTAAGAGATAATTAAATCACTGATAATTATTGTAATGAAAATTATGATAATAATAATAATAATAATAATAATAATAATAATAATAATAATAATAATATTTTTTATTATTATTATTATTATTATTACACAATAACATTATTTACAAATACGAAAGATAAATTATCAGATAGATAAATGACCAAGTTATACATAGATAGAGATAGATAGAGATAGAATAGATGATATATTATATTTTAGATGCATAAATCATATAGCAAGTTCTTTACTTCACAATATATATATATATATATATATATATATATATATATATATATATATATATATATATATATATATATATATATATATATATATATATATATATATATATATATATATATATATATATATATATATATATATATATATATAAATATATATATATATACATAAATATATATATATATATATATATATATATATATATATATATATATATATATATATATATATATATATATAATAAATAAACATTTTTTAAAAAAATACAAAACAATAATAACATGTGCAAATATAAAAAAACAAAGAAATCTACTTAGCAGGTTTATTTGGAATGTACATCTTGAATGGACAGTGCCCCCGGAAAGGGACAAGCTGTTCATCCACAGTCAGATGTGGTCCTGGGCTATAATTGCTTCGACAATTGGTCACCACGTGATCGAAGAGTTTTCTAATGGGTGCGAGGCGATCCATTTTCACCCTCTCTGCTCTGGTGGCCGAATCATCGAAGCGAAGAACCCTCACCAACAGGGTGAAATGACGCTCGTTCATTGTACATCTGTACAAAGGATTTCCCTCTGTGAGGTTCCACATGTCCCATGTCGGTGTATGGTTCTCCGACCGCACTGCCATCATTATTAGGATGCCAATAAACGCCTTCAGTTCCCTCAGGTCAATGTCCCTGAGGGCAATGTTGCCCCTTTGATGGTAATGACTCCTCAATAGGGCAAGGCGTTCATTAGAATGCAAAAAAACCTCGGCTAGCATGCGGTCGTTCAAAAAGAGTGAGAAAATGTCGGACACTTTGCTCGCTTCCAACGTGAGAAAAGTGGGACCCCCAGGCTCAATCCTTGGTGTGAACATAAGGGGGAGGGTGGGATTTCGGTCTCTATGCCAAACAGTACCGTCGCGACTTTCAAACGATTCAGCATCTATCTGGGTGATTGCCGTCCCCATGGCTGCCTGTAGCTCCCCCCTTCTCCTCTTTTTGCTTTTCTCCTCCACTGGCGTGAGCTGAGGTACCGTTGCTGGGGGCTGACCACGTGAAGTAGATGGCACAGGAGTTGTTATTGTGCTGGCTGGGACAACAACAGAACCAGAAGCCCCAACCCCCTCTTCCTCCCCCACATAGTCGTCGGCTTCTCCATCTCCATTGCCTAAGCCGATAATTTCAGGATTAGGGGTCACCTCCTGTTCCTGCCTGACCTCCTGCTCCAACTCATCAATATTGACATATTCATCGTCAGTGACGTCATCGATCTCCAATGCATCATCCACATCGCTATCTAACTGCTCTAAGAGCTGATTTATGGCATCCAAGCCCAATGCTTCTCTCTTGCTCGCCATTTTGATAACTGCAAAGAATTAGAAAAAATTAGAAATACGCATTCGATGAAAAATGGATCCCCTACCAATATATCTAAGGCAAAAAACAATGTCATGCATGGGTAGCCAGATTGTTTAGACATACTTTCCAACACTAAAAAAATATGAGTTTGTTGACACTATTTGCCAATTTCTTACGGTAAAATGACTTAGCAAAAAAATGAAAAAAAAAAAAAAACAGAAGGGGCATTCGACGAGAAATGGAAACGTGCTAATACAAGGCATCTCAGAAAAAATAAAATTTCATCCACGTGGTAGGCAAACCATCAAGGCACACTTTCCGACAAATAAACATCTAAATGAATCATTACTCTGTGATAGTTCCTTACTACGTAGTAATTTTGAAAGAAATGGGGAAAAACGAAAAAGTGGCAATCGCAGGAAAATCGAACACATACCTATATATACGCCATATCTGGCTAAAAACAAGGTAGGCATGGGTAGCCAGATAATTTAGAAACACTTTCCAACACTATAAAAATATAAGCTTTGCGACACTATTTGCCAATTTCTTACGGTAACATGACTAAGCAAAAAAATGCAAAACAAATAAAAAGGGGGCACTCGATGAAAAATGGCAACATGCTAATGGGGGGCATTTCAGAAAAAAAAAATTTCATCCACGTGGTAGGCAAACCATCAAGGCACACTTTCCGACAAAAAAAACATCTAAATGAATCATTACTCTGTGATAGTTCCTTACTACGTAGTAATTTTGAAAGAAATAGGAAAAAACCAAAAAGTGGCAATCGCAGGAAAATCGAACACATACCTATATATACGCCTTATCTGGCTAAAAAAAAAGATAGGCATGGGTAGCCAGATCATCTAGAAACACTTTCCAACACTATAAAAATATAAGTATTGCGACACTATTTGCCAATTTCTTACGGTAACATGACTAAGCAAAAAAATGCAAAACCAATAAAAAGGGGCACTCGATGAAAAATGGCAACGTGCTAATGGGGGGAATTTCAGAAAAAAAAATTTCATCCACGTGGAAGGCAAACCATCAAGGTACATTTTCCGACAAATAAACATCTAAATGAATCATTACTCAGTGATAGTTCCTTACTACGTAGTAATTTTGAAAGGAATGGGAAAAAACAAAAAAAGTGGCAATCGCAGGAAAATCGAACACATACCTATGCCATATCTGGCTAAAAAAAAAGATAAGCATGGGTAGCCAGATCATCTAAAAACACTTTCCAATGCTAAAAAAGTAAAAGTTTTACGACATTATTTGCCAATTTCTTACGGTAACATGACTAAGCAAAAAAATGCAAAACAAATAAAAAGGGGCACTCGTGGAAAAATGGAAAACATTCTAATATACGGCATCTCAGATAAAAAATAATTAATCCACGTGGTAGCCCTACCATCGAGACACACTTTCCAACAAATAAACATGAAA
>NC_090754.1:10923485-10933485 GCF_036898095.1 Palaemon carinicauda
CTGTGTTTCATTAATTCTTCTATTTTTATCGCATTCTTATTATTAATTTCAAAAAGTGTGTGAATCAAATTTCATTTGTTTTCAGTAGCTACTCCAAACAAGTCCCTTGAAGCACTCCCTGCATAATAAAGACTTTTAGGTCTAGTTGGCATCATCACTTTATCAATCTTCACTAAAGTCTTCATTACGCTGGTTGAGAAATGTTCACTATGACTTTCTAAGTTATTTCAAATGTTAATAGTTTTCTGAGTTCTTCCAAATGTGTTTATCTCTTTATGAGTTAACTGATACTTACTTTTGCAACTACAAAGTCTGTTAATATTTGTAACTACTACGCAGAGGATACCTGCGACCAAGGACAGTAGTATAAGTATTTCATCCACTTTCTATAGAATTTGAGATTTTGGATTAGTTTTCAAAATTTTGCAATGATTAAATGATTATTTATTTCCAATGTTTTTTAGATTTGTACCTACTGTTTGTCACTAATTATATCTGAAAGAAATACATGGTTCAGTAATTTGTCTATAAGGGGACGACCACAGATAGTTCTTGGTGCAGATTTATCTCTCATCATATGATCTACGGAATTTTCACCAAATACCATCTATAGAATGTCTTTTAGGTCTGTATCATTCATGATAGATCCAATTGCACCCAACAAGTTCATTAGAGTGTGTAAGCAACCTAACAAGAGAACTATTTCCTTCAAATGGCTACTCTGAGGTGCTTACCAGTAAAGGAGCTGTTCAATCGTTATTACTGGTGTGATACCATGTTTTACTGCTTGATTATGAATAAATTCCAGTATGGGCAAAAGGAAGCTCTTGTCACCCGAGTACAAGTTAATCATTGGCAGATACATAGGTGAGGACTGATCAGGGTGTTTGTGCCCTTGATGAATTATATGCATCATGCCAGACCAGTTTAGACTTTCCTGTTTAAAGCTTAATGATAGTTACCATAGAATATGCAATATGTGATCATATTTTGAGTTTTTTGTTATTTGTTTAAACACTACCCTATGGCAGACATGGTTAGCAAAGCGATAGTCTACTATGCAATTTTTTTTTTTTTTCTTTTTTTTTTTTTTTTTTTTTTTACCTTGAGTCAAGGCACGCATTATCTCCATCCCATGGAATATGCCATTAACATCGATTGAAAGAATACAGTGATCAATGTTGTCAGCAGCGAGCAAAAGCAGTCAAATCTCCTGAATCAATATCCTCACCTAAAATATCTACATCAGCAGTGTAAGAAACATTTCTTTTCAAATAGAGATGGAAAATCCCATCTTACGCAAATTATCCACAAGGAACATTGAACGATACAAATGATGTGTTTGTAGGGCAAGGCATATCTGTATTGGAGATAGAGTACTACCTGGAGTATTGCCTGACAAATCCCTGGAATCTTTGGCCTTTTATCTATCGCCACAAACAAAATATCCAGTATTGTGCAAAGATTGTCTGGAAGGTAGTTCAAAGCAATATCAAGTTTTAGCATATTTGTACCTGGATATTGGTCTGTAACAGAGGAAACTTCAGTTTTCATATAACTTTTGATAAGTCTAGCAGCAGTTTCGATAATTTTTCTCTTCTGAGATTCCTCTTCAGTGTCCCTATCCCACATCAAATATGATCAAAGAATGTGAAAACTTATTTCCCTCAATATAACAACATCATTTTGACCTTCCGCTTTTGTTATATATATTGAGTCTCCATAATGCTTACTCCATTTTTTTTAAGGTACTGATTGTTATACGGAAAGGAATCTTCAGTGCAAGGATATTCTTTCATTTTATCCCTTAGGGCAGAACCAAGCAATTGTGCCTCATCATTAGGTTCAAGCTAAGACCACATTTCCTAAAAGACCTGATCTTAGTCTTTGCTTTGTTATCTCCACTTTTGATATATGGGGAATATCACGCCTTGATTGAAAGTTCCCAATACAGGAGTTGTGACATACACACACACACACACGCACTCACACACACACACACAAACACACACACACACACACACACACATATATATATATATATATATATATATATATATATATATATATATATATATATATATTTATATATATATATATATATATATATATATATATATATATATGTATACATATATTCAAGTATATATATACACATATACAGTATGTGCTAATATATATATATATATATATATATATATATATATATATATATATATATATATATATATATATATATATGTATATATATATATATATATATATATATATATATATATATATATGTATATATATATATATATATATATATATAAAATATATATATATATATATATATATATATATATATATATATACAGTCGGCTTCATGTAAGTCACAACCACTGTAATCAATTCGACTTTTCACAGTAACACCTCAGTCATCCGAACAGTCACTACAGTAATGTTTTAACATATTATATGTCTTCACAAAACGGAAAACTGAGGCGTTGAATGTAACTGTAATTCCAAAAAAAAAAAAAAAAAAAAAACAACAACAATAGATTTACTATCAAATGGTTCAGTGAATACATGCGCACTTCTTTGGAGCAGTGGTTTACTTTTGGTCCTGTTTAATGAATTTGTAATGTTTATGTACCTTTTACGACAATTTGAATGCACTACGCATCCAGTAGTCAAAATAATGCTATCAACTCTTTCAGCACTTGGTTTATTGATTCTATTGGCACCCTTTTCTCAAATTCGAACTACATCATCCTGGCTCTCAGTTTCTTTCTTTAAGATTGAGCATAATTGAGGGTAGATTCAGTGCCACTCAGTTTGGGCATTTTTGAGGTTATAAGTGAGTTACACACATGCTGAAAAGGATAATTATAGAATATATGAACAATGATTTTGATCCTATATCATAAAAAATTCAATTATTTCAATACTTCCATTGCATTCCTTGATCCTCATAACCTAGGCACAGACATCATAATTGTCATTCTATTGTAAATAATAATGTATTGGCTGCTACATTGGGTTTGGCAGCTTTCTAATGATCAGAAATTAATAGACTTTTGTTATGTAACTCTTCACATCAAATAGTATCAGAATTAGTTTAAAAACCTTTCCTAGTAATATTTTGGGATTCAAGGTTATTTTACCACTTCAGTACTCGGCTATTAATAACAGAAGAATCATGAGGGAACTTAAAATGTATGACTACTCCATCTTTCTTCATTTGCTCAATTTATTTATCTACCAGCCAACGTTTTCTGATAGGTATTTTGTGGCTTGGTGTGTAAAATGTTTCTCCTCCTTCATCTGATATTATCTTATGTTGCAACACCTCTGTTTTACGTAACCTATAACCTGAAAAAAGATATTCCCTGCCTATATTTGTTTATTATTCTTATCAACCCTTCTATATAGCGAGACTAAATTAGATTATTCTATTTTTCGCTATTTTTTTGTCTGAGTTTTAAATTGAAAATAACTCATGATCTTCAATATCGATTAGTTTATTTGGAATTCCTACTCCTGTGAAAAATTCAGTACCGGGTAGTTGATGAAGTCTGCTAAATTGTTGAGAGGTCTGCAAGATCGATGTTTGTCTTATTTGGTCTATAACGAAAACAAAACCTCTATATAACCTGTTGTAAACGCCATTCAAGTTTTTATCAATCTATTGATTTATAGCTAATTGTATTATATAGATCTTTGCTCTTTTACAATAGCGGTACCTAAGTGTCTATTGCATTTCATTGATTGAATACTGTATTGTTGAGATTTATCCAGGTATAGTACAGACTGCGGCTACCTCGTAATTGTCTTAATGTTCTGATCGAAAGCAATATAATAATATAGGTTCGTGCTTTCGTCTGAAAGCAGCACCTACATGTCTTTTGTATTTCTTTAAGGAATCGGTTGCCTGATGCTTCCTCTTCAGTGCCTTCTATCATAGGCCTCCTCTTCCGCCAAGCAACTTCTCTCCTTATCATCTTTCATCTGATCTCGCATTCTAATTCTCTGCTTCTCTGTTAATCTTTCCCCCTAACAGGTTCCTCCCCACCATCCATTATCAACACATGATCATACGATCTCAGTCGAGACATTTGTAACAAAGCGCAATCTTTACTATTCCAGCCATTCATATTATTCTATAATTTTTCACTTTTTCAATCAGTGACATTCCCATATTCCACCTCAGCAAAATAGTTTCGTTAGTGTTCTCTCAAGATTTGCTTCCTCTTTTCGTCATAGAGCCCACCTTTCCGATTCATACATCAACACTGGTCTTATTACTGTGCTATAGATCTTGAATCTTTATCTTGGTTGGTTGGCATTTTATTATCACATACCATTCCCACTACCAACATCCACTTCCCCAAGGCTTCTTTTATGCTATTCTCAATTTCAGCCGCACATTCTTCTTCCTGACTTATAGTAGATCCTAATTATTCAATTCGTTTCACCTCTTTTAAAACTAAGCCTCTACTTCAATATGTCTATCTTGTCCGTAACTTCCTTATTACTAACTTTAACCACAGTCTTATTTACATGTATCCCTCTCAAAAGACTCCTGTCAATCTTCAACCTTTCTCTGTATGTCTTCCCCACGTTCAGTGGTAATTACCAAATCATCAGCATATAGCAATTCCTACAACTCTTCATTTCTGATCTCTTCTCTTAACACATCCCTCACCAGCACAAATAAAGAAAAATGGCTCAATGCTGACCTTGGGTGTAATCGAGCACTAAGTTCAATGGTTTTTATCACCCCAACTACTGTAATTACTTTTATCCTCGTTTTTTAGTAAATCACTAGAACCATTCTAACCAACTTCTCTAGAACTTTCCTCTTCCTCAAGCACCAAAACAATATCTCTTGCTATTCTATCGTAAGCCTTCACAAAAGGCTTCTGATTGGCTGTAGCATCTCTCCTTGTAGCTCCCCAACCATAAAGATGGCATATGTCACAGTCTCCCTTATGATTCCATTTCAGTGCTCCCCATTTTTATATGTTCTCTCAATATTTCATGTAGTATCCTTTAAAAATTTTAAACCATGCTCTATGACAACACTTTTCTTCGTAAATATAGATACCATTAGACTCTCCTCCCAGTCTTTAGGCATTATATCCTCTTCCCATATAACTCCTTAAACATCCAGAATCTGAAATAATCCCTCTATGTTTTCTCAATATCTTCAACCCTATGCATTATATTTCCATCTCTATCAATGATGACTCCAGGTTGCCTCATATTCTGTGTATACCTTTTCCTCAAGTTTTAAACCTTATAGATATTTTATTCTGCCCTCTTTGTTCCTACCGTTTCATTCAATAGCTCTAGGGCTCTTCCAATACCTTTACAAACTTTTCTCCTCTAATCCTTCCTCTTCCTTGTATTGTTTCTTCGCACCCTGTATGCCTTACTCTCTAGTCCTTTTAACTCACTCTTGCACCTCTTTATCTTACCACTGTTTGTGTTCTTATCTGTTATTTCTTCCTACTAGTTCCTCTGTTTCCCCTAAAAATATTTCTTTATTCTCACCCAGATATTTTCCACTCTGTTATCCTGTCAAATGTCCAAGTTCAACCTTTCCAATTGTTTTCTTCTCATAATCCCCCTATATTGTGCACCATTTTCTTCTCAAAGTTCTGAAACGTTAATACTATATATCTTCCTCTTCTTAAGTTTCATACCTTTCATTTTAAAATCCATCAATACCAGTGTATGTTATTTAACAAACGCTTCCACCAACATTAAATTAAAATTCATCACATTTTTTTCTGTCAAATCCTCTAAACAAAATATAATCTATTTGGTTGTCCACTCCTCCACTTTCCTAAGATATCATGCATTTATCCTTTTTTTAAGACCAGGTGGTTATACAAGCCAATTCAAAATTCTGAGCCATCTTTAATATCTACTCCCTATCTTCATTTCTGATTCCAAACTCTCCATATACTTAATTTCAATATTTTACCTATCATTATCAACTGTTACTATGCAGAGCTTCTCTTCCTTTTACAATGCTGTAGTAGGTGCCTAAAACTCTTGTCTAAACAATTAATATCTCTTGTTCTTGGCAACTCACCCTAGGAGCTTATGCGTAAATTATATTCATCTTATCCCTATTATCATTTGAATCTCCAGAAGCCTATTACTGACTCTCTTTACTTCTACCACTTTTAACATCAACTCCTTTTCTCCCTTTTCGTAAACCCTGTAACAGACTTTATACCCATATCTTATCTATCTGGTTCCACTTCATTTCCATCTAGTCTCTGACACACACACTTTTCTCCATCACATACACTTCCCCCCTCAATCTTCTAGTTAGAGTAGCAACATCCAAGTACCTACTTTGAATCTCCAATATGTCACTAGCTTTTCTTTTTGCTCCAGTCGTGAACTCTGCGGTACTCCTCGTCCATTTATCATGGCAGCATGGGGATCTTGAGGTGCATCGTTTGCAGGGAACACCCTAACAGCATCCATATTTCTAATACCATCAGGCATGGTAACTAATTTGGCTCAGGGTTTTACGACCTTACAGTCATCAACCACAGATATTAGCGGTGGGCCTAACCATAGGATATATAGTCCAACTTGCAGGACATAGTTTTGTACCAACCGTGTGTCACACAATTGTACATAATTCCTTTTGCATATATTATGCTTGTATCTTCGGTCTTCCCTCGCACTAAACGAACAGGAAAATTCATGTCTGCTGTTTCCTCTGTAACATTGTCTGTCTTGTTAACTTGTTATGTCCTGTTGCCTTGAGCTTTTGTATATAAAGGAGTGTGTTCTATAACAATATAACTCAGTTGATTGCATCCTGCCTTTGAGTTCACAACCCTCTCTCAGCTCGTCACATTGGTGACCCCGGAAGTCGACTCGCTCCCACTGCCTTCCACCCCCACCTCCCTCGCCCCTCCATCGTTGGTACTATGACGGAGACGGACTCTACTACAGCAGTTGGCACTGCGGCCGCCCCATTGAAACTTTCACCGTTCGCCAGCAGAGAAGCGTTTGCTTGGTTTCAACGCGCAGAAGTCCATTTTCGTATCAGGGGCGTGACTCGCTCAACCACCAAAGCGGATTATGTTCTCACGGCGATACCCGAGGACACCTTCCCAGAAATATCCGACTGGCTTTGTGAACAAGGAGACACCCCAATAGCGTATGACGCCCTCAAAACATACCTTCTGCAGCAGTACTCGCCGTCGCCAGCCGCCCGTATAGCAAAGCTTTTTCAGCTCTCGCAACAACCGTTGGGGGACCAAAGGGCTTCGCTTGCCCTCAGGGAAATGACCAGTATCACTCACCTTCAACCTGCCGCAGACGGCTCTCCTCGTGAGGTGAACATACATCGTGCCCTTTGGATACGCCGTTTACCCGAACCTGTACGCGCTGCCATACCCGATGTCGATAGTTTACCCATAAAGGACTTGATGACCAAAGCCGACGCCCTTATGGACAGCCACTTCAAGACCTCCATCAACGCCTCCACCCCTGACGACGAGGATGCCTATTCAACGTCAACCGAAGCTGACATGAATGCCGTAGGACTTACACGCCTACCCCGTGACGTGCCGAAGCGGCGACAAAGCCGCCCACCACCCACCAATCGCTCGCGCCCCAACGAACGACTTCTACAGCCACTTTCTACCTCCCATCCGCCGCAGTTTTGCTACTACCACTTCAGATTCGGGGCAACAGCGAAGAAATGTGCCAAGGATTATCAGTGGCCAAAAAAACGTGTAAGTAGGCCATCGCTTGTGGCGGTAGCCTCCCATGTTTCTAATCTTTTCTTTTTACAGGATGCAGGAACGGGCGTGCGATTTTTGGTAGACACGGGTGCTTGTCGTTCTCTTTTGCCAAGGAAACTCTTCAAGGCACGACGTAGTCTGTCTACATCTGCCGACGTCCGCTTGGTAGCTGCCAACGGATCTGCGATACCCACCTACGGTTACGAGAACCTCACATTATCGTTCGGAAACGGTAAATTCAATTGGAAGTTTCTCGTTGCTGACGTGACAATGCCAATCCTCGGTGCGGATTTCCTCTCTCATTTCCACCTTCTGGTCGATATCGCCCACCGACGATTGGTCAACGCAGACTCGTACTTGTCGACACCTCTTCAACCCGCCCCCTCTAACCTCGCTCTCCACATCAGCGCACCCACGGATGCCTACGCCCTCCTCCTCACGTCGTACCCGGAAGTTTTCCGTCCAGAACTTCGCCAAACGCCCACGGTTCCTGCCAAGCACGATATTTATCACCATATCAAGACCACGGGACCCCCAGTCTTCGCAAAATTCAGACGTCTGGCACCGGAACAATTGGCAGCCGCCAAAGAGACGTTCGCCGAAATGGAGAAAATGGGCCTTTGCCAAAAGGCCTCCAGCCCATGGTCGTCACCCTTACACATCGTTCTGAAGAAAGACGGCTCCCTCCGTTCGTGCAGGGATTACAGGTGCCTGAACATGCAAACAGAACCGGATCACTACCCCCTCCCAAACATTGCCGATGTGACCTCCTACCTGCACAAAGCGAAGGTTTTCTCTACGCTCGACCTCCTGAAGGGGTATGATCAGGTGCCTATGAACCCAGAAGACATCCCCAAGACCACCAACACCACTCCGTTTGGCACATACACCTTCAATTACTCCTGTTTTGGCCTTCGTAATGCTGGGGCAACGTTTCAACGTCTCATGGATGGCATCTTAGGGGACCTCCCTTTCTGTGTATGTTATGTGGACGACATACTTGTGTTTTCCTCCTCAAAAGAGGAACACCTCCGTCACCTACGCATCGTGCTCGACCGCCTGCAACAAAACGGCCTTGTAGTCCGGTACTACAAGTGTACCTTTGGCGCCAACGAAGTGTCGTTCTTGGGGCACCGTATCACTCCTGAAGGAGTCCATCCCCTCCCTGAGAAGGTAGCAGCCGTTCAGAATTTCCCCGCGTCAAAGCTCTGCAGGAATTCTTGGGCATGATCAACTATTATCACCGTTTTCTGCCAGCCATTGCCGCCACTCTTGCTCCCCTCTATGCCACCCTCAAGGGCAAGCCAAAGGACCTGAAGTGGGGTCCCCTTCAAGAAGCAGCCTTCTGCAATGCAAAGAAGGCCCTATCAATTGCTGCGGCTCTCACTTTTCCTATCCCACACGCCCCTCTCCTTCTCTCCACCGATGCCAGCGACGTCGCTATTGGTGCAGTACTCGAGCAGGTGGTCAAAGGCTCGCCCCGCCCATTGGCCTTCTTCAGCAGAAAACTGTCCAAGGCAGAATCGGGTTATTCTACCTTCGATCGAGAATTGCTGGCGGTGCACTTGGCTGTCCGTCACTTTTGCCATTTCTTAGAAGGTATGCCCTTCGTCATTCGCACAGACCACATGCCTCTGGTGCACGCCTTCACTCGACAGTGTGACGCCTGGTCCGCCTGTCGACGCCGACATCTCTCCGCCATGGCTGAATACAATTGCACCCTCCAACACGTCCCTGGGAAAATGAATCCCATTGCCGATGCCCTGTCAAGAAACACGTTGGCTGCCATTCAACTGGGATTGGATTACAATGCCCTGGCTGAAGCCCAACGACAGGATCCAGAGTATCAAGCTTGTAGGACATCCTGAGCATCCCTCCGTTGGGAAGATTTTCCCCTCGAAGACTCCAACACCATCCTCCTCTCTGACGTCAGTACTGGTAGACCGCGACCTTGGATTCCTGCTCCCATGCGCCGACAGTTGTTTGATTTCATTCACAGACTTTCACATCCCTCGTGCCGTTCTACTGCACAGCTGCTGAAGGCAAAGTTCATTTGGCACGGCATTTCTAAGGAGGCTAAGGATTGGGTCCGCGCCTGTACTTCTTGCCAAACTTCCAAAGTACATCGACACACGGATTCAGGAGTGAGCACCTTTCCTCAACCTCAGCGTCGTTTCGCACACATTCACGTCGACGTTGTAGGCCCCCTACCCACATCACAAGGACATCGT
>NC_090754.1:10938485-10945985 GCF_036898095.1 Palaemon carinicauda
TCTTCCCACTTCTCTTTATCAGTCAGAAGGCGCCACAAATTGGTCTCCCAAACTCTCCATATCATGCACGAGGTGACCAGTTTTCCAGAATTTTCTTTAGCATACAAAGGCTAACAAATCCCCTGAATAGATTCTATACCGTACAAAATGAAAAAAGTTCAAACAAATACTTTTAACATACAAAAGGCAAAGAAATCTAAAAAATTCTCTATTGCATGCAAAAGGAGACCGGGTCTCCTTATTTCTATTTACAATACAAAATGGTTATCAGGTCTCTATTTTTCGCAAACACGCAACATGAAAAAAACAAAAAGGTCTCCAAAAAAGCATACAAAAGGCAGACAGTTCTCCCAAATTCTCTTCAGTATGCAATATGTGAACAGGTCTCCTTAATTCTCTTTACCATACAAAAGGCGAAGAAGTCTCCCAAAATCTCTATCATACACAAAGAAAGAGGTTTTACCAAATGTTCTTTAGCATACTAAAAGGGAAAAGGACTCTTGAATTCTACCAAACATACAAGTGAGAAACAGGTCTCCCCAATTATTTTCAACATAAAAAAAAGTTGACAGTTTTCGAGAATTCTATCTAGCATACAAAAAGTGGTCGTTCTCCCAAATTCTCTTTATCATAAAAAAGGGAAACAGGTTTTAAGAGCTCTCCTCTACATACAAAAGGCAAACATGTCTCCTGAATACTCTGTAGCATAAAAAAGTCGAATAGGTGTCGAGAACTAATTTTGCATATAAAAGGCAAACACGTCTCTTGAATTGTACCTGGAATACAAAACGTAAAATGGTCCCCATAATTCTCTTCAGGATACAAAAGACGTACAAGTCTCCCGAATTCCTGTTAGGATACTGAAATTAAAATTTCACCCCACCTAATCAGCATTCAGATGGGAAACAGGTTTCCTAAATTCTCTTTAGCGTACAAAAGGTGAACATGTCTCTTGAATTTTATAGAACACGAAAAGGGTAAGCAGTTTGCCAGAATTTTATTATAATAAAAAAGGCAAACATATCCCCCGAATTCTCTTTAGCATACAAAAGGCAAAAAGATCTCTAGAATTCTCCCCAACATACCAATTATAAACAGATCTCCCAAATTCTTGTTTGCATGAAAAAGGCAAACAGGTCTCCCTACTTCTCCCAAAAATACATATGGCAAACAGGTCTCCTGATTTCTCTCTAGCATACAAAAGTCGAACATGTCTCCCAAACTGTGTTTAGCTTACAGAAGGCAAAAGGTTCTATTGAATTTCCCTTAGCATGCAATAGGAAAACGGTTCTATGAACTTTCTTCAGCATAGGAAAGGTGAACATGTCGCCCGAATTCTCTTAAGTATGCAAAAGGCAAATAGGTCCCCTATATTCCCTTTTGCTTATAAAAGGGGAACAGTTTAACTGGATTCTCTTTAGAATACATAAATTGAACAGTTCTCTTGAACTTTCCCTAACCTGCAAAAATTTAATAAGTTTCTCCAACTCTTCAGCATACACAAAGTGAACAGGTCTCTGAGATCCTCTTTGCCATAAAAGGGCGAAAA
Organism: Palaemon carinicauda; assembly: GCF_036898095.1. NCBI lineage: Eukaryota > Metazoa > Arthropoda > Malacostraca > Decapoda > Palaemonidae > Palaemon > Palaemon carinicauda. Next base: position 10,940,035 of record NC_090754.1, read on the forward strand.
TATCCCCTGAATTATTTTAGCATACGGAAGGTGGAAAGGTTTCCTGTACTGTCTTTAGCATAAACAAAGCAAATAGGTCTTCCGAATTCTCTTTAGTATGCAAAAGGGGAACTGTTCTCCTCTTTAGTATATAAAAACCAAACAGGTCTACTACATTTTCTATAACATCCAAATGACCAAAAGTTTTCCAATATTTTGTTTGACTAAAAAAAAAAAACAGTTGAATGGTTCTTCCAAATTCTCTTTTCCATACGAAGAGCGAACAGATCTCCTAAATTCTCTTTACCATATAAAAGGTGAACATGTCATATGATTTCTCTCTCATATACAAAAGGAAAGCCGGTCTTTTGAATTCTCTGTAGCATACAACAGGCGAACAGGTATTGAGAATTCCTTTTGGATACTAAAGGCAAGCAGGTCTCGTGAATGCTTCCTAACATACAAAACGTTGACTGGTTTACTAAATTCTCATTAGCATACAAAAGACAAACATCCTCCCGAAATCTTGTTAGCATAGTAAAGTGAAAATATCACCTGAATTCTTTTTAGCATTCAAAAGGGAAACAAGTCTTCTAAATTCTCTTTAGTGGACAAAAGCTGAACATGTCTCTTAAATTCTCCAGAACATCCAAAAGGCAAACAGTATTACCAAATTTTCTTTGTCAAATAAAAGGCGAATATATCTCCATAATTCTTTTTAGCGTACTAAAGGCAAAAAAGTCTCTTGATTTCTCCCTACTATACCAATGGTGAACAGGTCTTCCAAATTCTTGTTAGCATAAAGAAGGAGAACAAGTCTCCCGACTTCTCCTAAACATACATATGGCAAACAGGTTTTCTGATTTCTCTTTACCATACAAAAATCGAACATGTCTTCCAAATTGTGTTTATCTTATAGGAGGCGAACAGGTCTCTTGATTTTTCCTTAGCAGTCAAAAGGAGAATAGTTGTATGAATTCTCTTTAGCATGCAAAAGGCGAAAAGGTCTCCTGATTTCCCCCTAAACATACAAAAGGCAAACAGGTCTCCTGATTTCTCCATAAAATGCAAAACGAGAACAGGTCTCCTGAATTCTCTCTTACCCACAGAGAAGTCGAATAGATCTCTTGAATTATCTCTAATATACAAAACACGGGGTGGATTCCCTAATTCTCATTAGCAAACGAAAGGCAAATAGTTCTCTTGAACTCTCTTTTTCCTAAAAAAGTGAACAGATCTCCTGAATTGTCTTTAACATTCATTAGACAAATATATCTCCGAAATTCTCTTGATCCTGATAAACGTGAACAGATCTCTTGATTTCTACCAAACATGCAAAAGGCAAATAGTTTTCTGAAATTCTCTCTTTCATACAGAAGGTGAACAGGTTTCCAAAACTCTCTTTATCATAAAAAAGGCGAAAAGGTTTCCATAGATCTCTTCATCACACAAAAGGCGAAAAAGTTCTAAAATTAACTTGATCATACAAAAGACAAAAAGGTTCAAAGAATTCTCGTGATCATACAAAAGTGGGAAAGGTTCCAAAAATTTCTTGATCATACAAGAGGCAAAAAGGTTCCAAAAATTCTCTTGATCATACAAAAGGTGAAAAGGCTCCAAAAATTATTTTGATCATATAAAAGTCGAAAAGGTTCCAAATATTCTCTTTATCATACGAAAGGCGAGAAAGTTCCAAGAATTTTCTTGATCATACAAATGGCAAGAAGGTTCCAAGAATTGTCCTGATCATACAAAAGGCAAAAAGGTTCCATGAATTCTTTTTATCATACAAAAAGCGAAAAGGTTTCAAGAATTCTCTTGATCATACAAAAGGGAAAAAGGTTCCAAGAATTCTCTTTATCATACTAAAGGCGATAAGGTTCCAAGAATTCTCTTGATCATACAAAAGGCAAGAGGGTTCCAAGAGTTTTCTTTCTCATACAAAAGGCGAAAAGGTTCCACAAATTCTCTTGATCATACAAAAGGCAAGAAGTTTCAAGACTTCGCTTGATCACACAAAAGGCGATAAGGATTCAAGAATTCTCTTGATCATAAAAAAGCCAAAAAAGTTCCAAGAATTTTCTTTATCATACACACAGCGAAAAGGTTTCACAAATTTTCTTGATCTTACAAATGGGAAGAAGATTCCAAGAATTCCCTTGATCATACAAAAGGTGAAAATGTTCCTAAAATTTTCTTGAACATACAAAAGGCGAAAATATTCCAAAAATTCTCATAATCATACAAAAAGCAAGAAGGTTCTAAAAATTTTCTTTATCACAAAAGAGGCGAAAAGGTTTCAAGAATTTTCTTTTTATTATACAATTGGCAAAAAGGTTCCAAGAATTCTCTTGATCATTCAAAAGGCGAGAAGGTTCAAAGAGTTCCCTTAATCATACAAAATGTGAAAAGGTCCCAAGAATTCTCTTTATCATATAAGAGGCGAAAAGGTTCCAAGAATTTTCTTGATTATACAAAAAGCAAAAAGGTTCCAAGACTTCTCTTCATCATACAAAAGGGAAAAACGTTCCAAGAATTCTCTTATCATACAAAAGGCGAGAAGGTTGCAAGAATTCTCTTGATCATACAAAAGGCGAAAAGGTTCCAAGAATTCTCTTGATCATACAAAAGGCGAGAAGGTTCTAAGAATTATCTTTAGCATACAAAAGGCGAAAAAGATCCAAGAATTCACTTTGTCATACAAAAGACGAAAAGATTCCAAGAATTCTTTTTATCATACAAGAGGCAAAAATATTCCAAGAATTTTCTTGCTTATACGAAAAGTAAAAAGGTTTGAAGAATTCTCTTGAATATAAAAAAGGCAAAAAGGTTCCACGAATTCTCCTGATTATATAAAAGGCAAAAATGGTCCAGGAATTCTTTTCATCATACAAAAGGCAAAAAGGTTCCAAGAATTCTCTTTATCATACAAAAGGCAGAAAGGTTCCAAGAAGTCTATTTATCACACTAAAGGCAAAAAGGTTCCAAGAATTCTCTTTATCATACAAAAAGCAAAAAGGTTCCAAGAAATCCCTTTATCACACAAAAGTTGAAAAGGTTCCAAGATTTTTCATGATCATACTAAAAGCAAAAAGGTTCTAAGAATTCTCTTTATCATACAAAAGGCAAAAATTTTCCAAGAATTTTCTTTATCATACAAAAGGCGAGAAGGTTCCAAGAATTCTCTTTATCATACAAAAGGCAAAAAGGTTCCAAGAATTCTTTTCATCATACAAAAGGCGAAAAGGTTCCAAGAATTCTCTTTGTCCCACAAAAGGTGAAAAGGTTATAACAATTCTCTTTATCATACAAAAGAAGAATATGTTCCAAGAATTCTCCTCATCATACAAGAGGCAAAAAGATTCTAAGAATTTTCTTGCTTATACAAAAAGTAAAAAGGTTCAAAGAATTCTCCTGAACATACAAAAGGCAAAAAGGTTCCAAGAATTGTTTTATCTTACAATAGGCGAGAAGGTTGCAATAATTCTCTTAATCTTACAAAAGCCGAAAAGCTTCCGAGAATTCTCTTCATCATACAAAAGGCGAGAAGGTTCCAAGAATTTTCTTTATCCTACAAGAGGCAAAAAGGTTCCAAGAATTCTCTTTGTCATACAGAGGACAAGAAGGTTCTAATAATTCTCCTGATTATACAAAAGGCAAAAGTGTTCCAAGAATTTTCTTCATCATACAAAAGGCAAAAAGATTCTAAGAATTCTCTTTATCATACAAAAGGCGAGAAGGTACCGAGAATTCTCTTTATCACACAGAAGGCCAAAAGGTTCCAAGAATTCTTTTTATCATAAAAAAGGCAAAAAGGTTCCAAGATTTCTCTTCATCACACAAAAGGCAAAAAGTTTCCAAGAATTCCCATGATCATACTAAAAGCGAAAAGGTTCTAAGGATTCTCTTTATCATACAAAAGGCAAAAATTTTTCAAGAATTCTTTTCATCATACAAAAGGTGAAAACATTCCAAGAATTTTCTTTATCATACAGAAGGCAAAAAGGTTCCAAGAATTCTCTTTATCACACAAAAGGCGGAAAGATTCCAAGAATTCTCATGATCATACTAAAAGCGAAAAGGTTTTAAGAATTCTCTTGATCATACAAATGGCGAAAAGGTTCCAAGAATTCTCTTTATAATAAAAAAGGTGAAAAAGGTTCCTGGAATTCTCTTGATTATACAAAAAGCAAAAAGGTTCCAAAAATTCTCTTGACTTTACAAAAAAACGAAAAGGTTCCAGAAATTCTCTTGGTCATACAAAAGGCAAAAAGGTTCCAAGAATTTTCTCAATCAAACAAAAGGCGAGAAGGTTCCAAGAAATCTCTTGTTTATACAAAATGCTAAAAGGTTCCAAGAATTCTCTTGATCACACTAAAGGCGAAAAGGTTCCAAGAATTTTCTTTATCACACAAGAGGCAAAATTTTTCAAAGAATTCTATTTAACTTACAAAAGGCGAAAAGGTTCCAAGAAATCTCTTTATCATACAAACGGCAAAAAGGTTCCAAGAATTCTCTTTATTATACAAAAGTTGAAAAGGTTATAAGAATTCTCTTCATCATACAGAAGAAGAAAAGGTTCCAAGAATTCTCCTCATCATACAAAAGGCGAAAATTTTTTAAGAATTCTCTTGATCATATAAATGGCGAAAATATTCCAAGAATTCCCTTTTTCATACAAAAGGTAAAAAGGTTCGAAGATTTCTCTTCATCATAAAAAAGGCGAAAAGGTTCCAATAATTCTCTTGTTCATACAAAAAGCGAACAGGGTTCCAGAATTCTCTTTATCATACAAAAGATTAACAGGGTTCCAGAATTCTCTTTATCATACAAAAGATGAACAGGTTTCCGGATTTTGTAGAGATAAAAAGCACTCTGAGAGTGCATATCTCAGCCACGGTAGCATATTTCTCAAAACCAGCTTGCCTTTCTCAAAATCAATTCAGACAGTAGGCGTATTTGAAGTCTGTGTGAGAATAATATACGACTTTGGGGTCAAGGTTAGGGTTAATTCGATCAACCTTTTACTCGACCTTGACCCTTGACCTGGGAATTTCGAAATTGATTCACTTCCACGTCTCAACATAACAATCAATCCTTGAAATTTTCACTACTCTGTTAGTAGAATTGTGGCCATGAAGCTGTTCACAAACAAGCAGACAGATAGACAAACGAACATACAGCGGCGAAAACATAACCTCCATCCATTTCACTGGCGGGGGTAATAAAAAACAACAATAAATTCCAAAACCTCTCATCAGACTGAAATTCCCACAGTAAAATATTCGATCGTTTAAGGCCCCCAGTAACAGTGCCCAACTAGTGCTATTTGTACTTATTGGTGTAGAAGATTAAAAGCGAGAGAGAGGTTACCTTATACGCATTACAGAAATGTAGTTTATAGAACTATGCCTAATCTGCAAAAACAAACCAACGTGAGAACATATAATATCAATCTGGTAAATAAAAATATTATGTACAAAATTAACATTGAAACATCAAAGAATTTTAGTCAAATTATTTTGTGGCATTAAACATATATATCTATGAGTATTACAAGTTCATATACTGTATACTTAAACACTGGAAATTTTACGAAGACGTGTGTTTATGGAAAATCAAACATTGCAAAGTTTACAATAAATTGGTAGGGCAAGTAACTCCGGGGTGCTAGTTTCATCCGGAACACTTCATTGAGGTATTTCTTCCACGAAACGGAAGATAACAAATTGCTTCAAAACAAGGACAGGGATAGATATATCATAACTATAGCTTAGTGAAAATAGAGAGTTAGAAAAAGTAATAGTAAAGCTAAAAGGTTAATAAGTACTAAGTAAATGAGAATGGGAGAGGGGAGGAACGTTGTGAGGGCCAGAGGTAGAAACAACTAGAGTAGTGAAGTTGAGAGTATTCATCAAGCTTATTGTACCCGTAGAGTTACATACAAGTACTGATTGCAATTACTGGTATTC
>NC_090754.1:10950985-10973485 GCF_036898095.1 Palaemon carinicauda
GTATTGTGGAAAATTAACGTCACTGTGAAATTAATATTTAGACCTAAGCTACCATTCACTGAAGGGTACAATTATTTTGTATAGTATGCATAAGTAAATTGGCACTATATAGGGTTATGCTATATATAAATATTGATATATACGTAATTATATGTTTATGGTAATAATGTTATATGTGCATATACACACACACGCACACACAAACATATATATATATATATATATATATATATATATATATATATATATATATATATATATATATATATATATATATATATATATATATAATGACATGACAGCAAGCCGGGAGGAAAAAGGAAACGAAGATTGGACAAGCGCTTTCGTGTTATTATTACACCTCTTCACGGTCTTATGGTTTAAAAATACAATTAGAATACAAAGAAACCTCTGTGATGACGTAAAACAGAAAAAAATGAGCAAATTACAAATTACTTAAAAGCTAGTTGTTTAAAAATGTTGTTTACAAGAAATTCATCCAGTTTGTACATACCTGAACTGGTGTTAAGCAGATCTTCGAAATTTTTCTTAATCAAAACGGTTTCAATGATATTTCTTTTAACAAAATCTTTGCAAAATATAAGTTCTTTAGCAGCTTTCCAATCAATAGCGTGGTTGCACTCATTCATATGCTGAAAAAGACTGCTAGCAATGTTTCCCGTTCTTACATTATATTTATGCTGTTTTAATCGAGTTTCTAGTGCTTTGCCACTTTGACCGATATACCGTTTATTACACTGATTGCATGGAATTTCGTATATACATCCGTTAATCTGTTTTGGGGAATTTTTTATCAATATATTCTTGAGTGTGTTGTTTCTAAAAATTACATTAATTCCAAAAGGTTTTAAAATTCCAGGTAGAGGTACAAACTGTTTGAAAAAAGGTAAAACAAGGAGGTTATTCACATTAAAATCATCGTTGTTAACAAAGCCATAAAAAGTTTTCTTTGCCTTTTGACAGGCTTTGTTTATGAAATGTGATGGGTACTTTAAAATAGATGCTATTTCATGAATTTTCCCAAGCTCAGCTTCAAGGAGATCAGGGCAACTTACCCGCAGTGCCCGTAAAAACATGGATGAAAAAACCATCATTTTGGTTGATGGGTGATGATTAGAATAAAAATGTATGTACGAATTAACATTCGTAAGTTTTCTATATACAGTAAATTTAAAAGACCTTTCTTGTCTAAATATTAGAACATCTAAAAAGGGAAGCTTGTTATCGAATTCTATCTCCAATGAAAACTCAGTAGATGGTACCAGAGTGTTTAAGGCTGTTAGAAAAGCTTTTTCATCCTTATCAATGGTCCAAGCACAAAAAATATCATCAACATATCTGACCCAGAAGATACCTGCAGATAGAATCCTAGGTAGGTACTTGGTCTCAAAAAATTCCATGTAAATATTGCTTAACAAAGGAGAGAGAGGATTGCCCATTGCCATACCAAATTTCTGTTCAAAGAATTCACCATTAAAAGTAAACCTACAACCTTTTATGCACAATTTTAAAAGTTTAAGAATAGAGTCCGTATCCACAGTAAACGTATGTTTGACGAGTTCGTCTTTAAAAAACTCTAACAATTCATCCACAGGAACTTTCGTAAAAAGTGATTTTACATCAAAGCTTATTAGCTTAAAATTATAGTTAAAATCACAGAGGTTTCTTTATATTCTAATTGCATTTTTAAACCATAAGACCGTGAAGAGGTGTAATAATAACACGAAAGCGCTTGTCCAATCTTCGTTTCCTTTTTCCTCCCGGCTTGCTGTCATCTTGAGACATCGCATGTTCCAGCGATTTGTCATTAACATGGATGCCAGACGCCTCTTCAATCCCTTCACCTCATTTGGAGAACTATTCCCAGCTTTGATGCCTCTTGTGACGACGTTTTTATCCTGTTTACTACGAGCACACCGTGTTAAATTACAACATCGCTTTTTAAGAACCTGTATGGAAGAGCACGTGATTCCGAGGTCATTGACGAATAGGAGGTTGAACCGATTATCCTCCGTCCCCTTTCGAGGATTACCACCGCCTTATACTCAAGAAACATATAGAACTAGCAAAGATCGAGGAGACAGCTGCTTTTCAAGAATCACGAGGGAGAAAACGAATTTTGTTAAATGCAATACCAGAAAACTTTGTAAATGTTGTTTTTGATTTTTGTTATAATAAATTAAGATCACATATTAAAAAGACAGAAAGGAAGCATAAACATAAAATAAATAGACTAATACAACATAGCAAATGGACAACTAATGCAAATAATGACTTCATGTGCAACATTTCCGACAAACCCTTAGATAACACCACATTAGCTGCTTTAGGTTACGGTATAAATTTCTCTGTCAAAGAAAATGTGGATTGGCTTGAAATAGGAAATGGTTTTTGTAAACTTGAAAAATATAATAACATCCCTATAGATAAGATTAACATATGTAAGGGTATTGTATATGGTATTGCTAGTTGTGCTGAACCCTCTAATATCCCAAAGAGGTTCCTGATATCTTATGAAAAACTTAAGAGAGATAAGGATCTACACATAACCAAAGCAGACAAATCAAATTCTTTAGTTATAATGAACAAAATTGATTATGATAACAAAATGTATGAGTTACTAAATGATCAACAGACCTATATAAAATTACGTAATAGTCCATTAGATAGAGACAATGCTTCATTTAACAAAACTATTAAGAGTGTACTTTCTAATCATAAGCAGTTGATACCCAAATTCATCACAACGTGTCCCTCGCTACCATATTTATATGGCGTAATCAAAACTCACAAAGAAAACTTTCCTGCTAGACCCATCATAAGTTCCGTGGGATCTTGTTCTTACAAACTATCTAAATGGCTGGTAAAGGAGCTGTCACCTATTCTTGGGACTATATCGGGATGCTCTGTGAAAAATAATTAAGATTTTATTTTTAGGTTAAGGAGGTTTGATTTTAACTATAATTTTAAGCTAATAAGCTTTGATGTAAAATCACTTTTTACGAAAGTTCCTGTGGATGAATTGTTAGAGTTTTTTAAAGACGAACTCGTCAAACATACGTTTACTGTGGATACGGACTCTATTCTTAAACTTTTAAAATTGTGCATAAAAGGTTGTAGGTTTACTTTTAATGGTGAATTCTTTGAACAGAAATTTGGTATGGCAATGGGCAATCCTCTCTCTCCTTTGTTAAGCAATATTTACATGGAATTTTTTGAGACCAAGTACCTACCTAGGATTCTACCTGCAGGTATCTTCTGGGTCAGATATGTTGATGATATTTTTTGTGCTTGGCCCATTGATAAGGATGAAAAAGCTTTTCTAACAGCCTTGAACACTCTGGTACCATCTATTGAGTTTTCATTGGAGATAGAATTCGATAACAAGCTTCCCTTTTTAGATGTTCTAATATTTAGACAAGAAAGGTCTTTTAAATTTACTGTATATAGAAAACTTACGAATGTTAATTCGTACATACATTTTCATTCTAATCATCACCCATCAACCAAAATGATGGTTTTTCATCCATGTTTTTACGGGCACTGCGGGTAAGTTGCCCTGATCTCCTTGAAGCTGAGCTTGGGAAAATTCATGAAATAGCATCTATTTTAAAGTACCCATCACATTTCATAAACAAAGCCTGTCAAAAGGCAAAGAAAACTTTTTATGGCTTTGTTAACAACGATAATTTTAATGTGAATAACCTCCTTGTTTTACCTTTTTTCAAACAGTTTGTACCTCTACCTGGAATTTTAAAACCTTTTGGAATTAATGTAATTTTTAGAAACAACACACTCAAGAATATATTGATAAAAAATTCCCCAAAACAGATTAACGGATGTATATACGAAATTCCATGCAATCAGTGTAATAAACGGTATATCGGTCAAAGTGGCAAAGCACTAGAAACTCGATTAAAACAGCATAAATATAATGTAAGAACAGGAAACATTGCTAGCAGTCTTTTTCAGCATATGAATGAGTGCAACCACGCTATTGATTGGAAAGCTGCTAAAGAACTTATATTTTGCAAAGATTTTGTTAAAAGAAATATCATTGAAACAGTTTTAATTAAGAAAAATTTCGAAGATCTGCTTAACACCAGTTCAGGTATGTACAAACTGGATGAATTTCTTGTAAACAACATTTTTAAACAACTAGCTTTTAAGTAATTTGTAATTTGCTCATTTTTTCTGTTTTACGTCATCACAGAGGTTTCTTTGTATTCTAATTGTATTTTTAAACCATAAGACCGTGAAGAGGTGTAATAATAACACGAAAGCGCTTGTCCAATCTTCGTTTCCTTTTTCCTCCCGGCTTGCTGTCATCTTGAGACATCGCATGTTCCAGCGATTTGTCATTAAAATATATATATATATATATATATATATATATATATATATATATATATATATATATATATATATATATATATATATATATATATATATATATATTTATATATATTTATATATATATATATATATATATTTATATATATTTATATATATATATATATTTATATATATATATATTTATATATATTTATATATATATATATATATATATATATATATATATATTATATATATATATTTATATATATATATATTTATATATATATATATATATATATATTTATATATATATATTTATATATATATATTTATATATATATATTTATATATATATATTTATATATATTTATATATATATATTTATATATATATATTTATATATATATATTTATATATATATATTTATATATATATATTTATATATATATATTTATATATATATATTTATATATATATATATATATATATATATATATATATATATATATATATATATGTGTGTGTGTGTGCGTGTGTGTTTTTGTGTGTGTGTTAATCATGTGTAAAAACATGTACATGTAAGTCTATGTATGTGTCTGTATATGTGTACTAATATATGTACACGTATGTATATTTCTATGCATATATTATCCATGTGTGTGTATGAATGCCTCTCTGTTTATAAGTATGTATATATATGTCTTTTTATATATTCATATATAGATGGGTTTTATATATATATATATATATATATATATATATATATATATATATATATATATATATATATATATATATATATATATATATATATATATATATATATATATTTATATATATATACTTTTGCTTACTTATTTATATAGATAAGGCTACCGTTATTCCTATAAATAAACTGTAATGAAAGTCAAAACAAGAATTTACCGGTCACCAGAAATGACCCTTTTTGGCATGTGTCTAATGAGGTTTGATCTCCGACCAATAAACAACTGATAACTGCCCAGGTAGCTGGTATTGGAGTGTCATTGTTCTATAATCCTCTACGTGTATGTCCGTATGTTTACTTTCCCTATAAAATGTAAAGAAACCTCTATCAATAAATCATTCCTCTGAAGAAGTATCATGAAACTAGTCAGGACTTAATCTTAAATTTCGTATTTTAATTTTTCCTGTCGGTCTTCTACATATACAGTATATATATATATATATATATATATATATATATATATATATATATATATATATATATATATATATATATATATATATATATATATATATAATAGTATGTGTGCGTGAGTGTTTGTGTGTGTATATATGCATATCTTTGGCCATATCCATGCCTTTGTATTTAATATACAGGTACAGGCCGAGACAAACAGCGAGATTAATAGATCAAATTATCTATTCTTTGCCGATGGAGCATTATGATGGCTATCATTTTCTAACGAAGATATTGAAGTGGCGGGTTAAGAAGTATTTTGAAATAAGTAAAATTACTATACTGTATACTATATGTATAGATTATAACACATGGTCTATTAAATTATTTATGCAAATTGGTATATAAAAAAACGAACTTATTGCCCAAAATAATCTAACAAATCTAATCAGAGAGAGAGAGGGATAGTTCAGATCCTTGGTTCCATGTCCTACGAAAAGTTAAAAAGGACAAAAGATAGGACAGCAGGAAGAGTAGAATGCTTTGAGAATATCATTAGGCCAGTCTCTTCTTTTGTCTTTTGTGAGCATTCCTTTTGATGAGAGAGAGAGAGAGAGAGAGAGAGAGAGAGAGAGAGAGAGAGAGAGAGAGAGAGAGAGAGAGAGAGAGATGCGTGCATAATTTGATGAAGAAAAACGATTGTGAAATGACTAAAGCTCTAAAGGTAAAGTTATCGTATCTTTCTCTTACAATTAGTCAAAATTCGTCAACAGTGCTACAATATAATTTCAGGATGTATATTACCCTAATACGAATAAATACGCTAAGTTTTAGGAATTGCAACATTCAAGTATGCTCAAATTGGACTCACGGAGTTTTTTGTAAGACCATCATGTAATCAGAGGAAAATTGTGTTGTAGAAGTCACGATATAATTTTTTTAAAGATCTCACTTTTTGTTAATGTAGCAAAATAGTTCATGGTTATTCTTTGTAAAATGAGTTAAAACACTGATTAATAGAAAGGATAATAGTGCCGAATCTTGGTTTTTATTTTTGATATCTAAATGTGTACCCATATTAAACAATGGGAGCGCTGATGTTCAGTTTTGTCGAATTTTGTTCAGAATCTGGCAGTATGGTGGATAGGGTTCCTGACTAAGGAATCCTAAGTCAAAAGTTTGAGCCTCGCTTGCAGCTCAAAAACATTTCTATTAGTGATCTCAACCTCACCGTCCCTCTGAACTATACCTAGTCCAATCGAAGCTGACCATTGAGTGAAGGACTTTCTCAAAATACTTAGTGGAAGATTCCTGATTACTTTCCTTTACAGCTCTTCAAACAGGCACACCTGAAGTTAAGCTGGATTAAACACAAGGAGGGGAAGGGGGAGGGGGAAGAATCAGTTCTGTTTTTAAGACTTATGGGGTCGTGAAAATGGGATGGGTTCTTATAAGTAGCCAACAGTGGTTTACTTATTTCCATTCCCTATTCTATCTATTCTCTCCTATATATGTACTATTTGCATATATTTTATATCATTCTATGTATCAATGGATAAAGTAAATACTGTTGTATGAATAATCCCTTCTGTGATGGTAGCTTTTATAGGTGATGATGTCGCCGTATTTTGTATCTTCACAGAGTGGTACGAGAAGTTATCCATGACTAAAGGGTACCTGACACTTGCACGCATTCGTGGCACGCATTGATGCGCGAACTCGCGTGAACGAGTCGTGAAAATGTCGTGAACAGTGCTGGAACTCGCGTGCCAGTGCGAGCCATGCGTGCCCAGAACTTTGGAATGTTTAAAGTTTGTGGCACGCATTGGCACGCACAAAATAGTCGTGAAAAAGTCGTGAACGATGCGCAAACTGGAGTGAACCGGAGTGAACAGTGCGGGAACTGGCGAGAACTTGAGTGAACGATGCGGGAAGTGGCGTGAACTTTATAATGAAAAGAAACAAAAAGGAAACAAAAAAATTAATGAAAAGGAAAGAAAAATAAACCTAATAAATCTTTATATTTGCTGTTTTAATGTGAAAAAAAATGATATCTTATTTCAAACTATTTCTATAACTTTATAATGAAGAGAAACAAAAAGGAAACGAAAAAATTGATGAAAAGGAAAGAAAAATAAACCTAATAAATTTTTATATTTGCTGTTTTAATGTGAAAAAAAATGATATCTTATTTCAAACTATTTCTATAACTATATAATAAAGAGAAACAAAAAGAAAACGAAAAAATTAATGAAAAGGAAAAAAAAATAAACCTAATAAATTTTTATATTTGCTGTTTCAATGTGAAAAAAAATGATATCTTATTTCAAACTATTTCTATAACTTTATAATGAAGAGACAAAAAGGAAACGAAAAAAATTAATGAAAAGGAAAGAAAAATATAAACCTAATAATTGTTTATATATGCTGTTTAAATGTAAAAATAAAATGAGGTCTTATTTCATGCACACACTTATTTTCCTCTATTACCAATCAAGAGCCAAAACTTTTGTTTTAGATAAAAATGAACTGAAAAATAAACCCAAGAAATTTTTAAGTTTGCTGTTTGAATGTAAAAATAAAATGATGTTTTATTTCATCAACATACTTATTCTTCTTTATTACCTTAAAATGAAGAGCAAAACAAATGTTTTCTGTTTGCTGTTTTAATGTAAAAATAAAATGATTTCTTATGTCAACACACTTTTTTCTCTATTACCTTAAAATCAACAGCCTAAAAACTTTTCATGTTTGCTGCTTTTATTGTTAAAATAAAATGCTTTCTTAATAGTTGTACATATTTTATGTCTGCTATTTATATGTAAATCAAATGCTTTCTTATTGAAACAAAAATAAAGGGCAACAAAAAATACAAACGAAAAAAAGATACGTTTCTTCTCCTCAATGCAATGGTGTCTCTGACAGAAAGCATTGTTGTCTCTTCCGAAGCCAATCCAAGAATGTCCTCGGGTTGGAGAAGCCCCGTTTTTATATGGAGTGGCCAATTCGTGAACTGGCGTGAACTGGCGTGAACGATGCGTGAACAATGCGGAATGATGCGCGAACTCGCGTGAACGTGTCGTGAACTTCTCGTGAACTAGGCGTGCCAATTCGTGCCATGGCGTGAACGTCGCGTGAACTGGTCGTGAACAGTGCGGGTAAAACCCCAGTGCGTGGCAAAAATGCGCGCAAGTGTCAGGTAGGCTTAAAACAGATGATACTGGAATATTAGGAACACGGACTATATATGGACTTTGATTAGGAATAAGCTACACATGGAACCACTTTTCGAACACAATGTTGTTAATTTGGCGATAATAATCTCTATCGTTTTTAGCAAGGACCAGAGGCAGTTGTGTGTGAATGCTGCATCATTATTATTACTTTTTACCGGCTTGGAAGTGTTTATGTACTTCAACAGTAAGTACAATTTTATTTATCTTTTCTAGGCGTGATTCTGAATATAGAAACAGTTTATTTATTTTTCATTAATTATAGTACGATAGTGTAGCTAGCTAGGTGTGTTCCTAAGTATTTTTCTTTTTATAGCAGGTCATAATTCCTCCTTTGGAGAGATTTTCTTTTTCTTAAATGTGGAATTGATTGTTGTTGTCCTGGCTTATGATATAGAACTTGATACGACTGCTCAGAATTACATTATTGTTGATGACCCGGACTGATTGAACTTTTGATTGCTGTTAATGAGGATGATGATGATGATGACGATGAGGATGATAACCATGACTCCAATCGAGGAGGCAGTTGTGGCAAATTGCCACACAGTGTATTGTGTTAACAACAGAGCTATGGTAGTGTGCTGGGAAAGCCAGTTCGGCTGTGAGTGGAGGAGTGTTGGTGTCCTAATATTTATAAATACATACATATTTTGGTGTTGGGGTGCGGTTAATATTAAGTTTTGCTAGTTTTTTTTTTTAATTTATTTTTTATTTGAAGGCTCTTACGTTTATTGTATATTTAGTGTTAAGTGTGATTATTAATTTGATTGTGGATGCTTTCGCGTTAAGCGTTTTAGTTTTAAGGAATATAGCATTAAGGTCATGTTTCGTTTAAATTTCCCTTCTGTCTAAAGATACAGTTGATAACGTAAGTGGAAAGTTTGTGCTAAGGAGACATTTGTCAGGGTGATTCAAGGGTTTGGGAGTTGTTCTTGTGACATCAAACCGCATTATTGAATATATATATATATATATATATATATATATATATATAAATGAGCGTAGGTGTGTACAGTATATGACTGTATATTAATATAATTTACTGAATGTCTGAGAGCAACGAATTATGGATTATGTAAACCTGTGTGCAATGATCACGTCTTTATTTATTCTATAGAATTTTCTACTTTTCTGATCCTCAATACACTTTTACACTTTCTAGCAAATGTTTGTCAGTAGGCTACCAGGTTACAAACAGTGTAACGACAAAAGTATGAACAGGCAGCATATCACTGATATCATTTTACAATGAATATTCCTATTTTCTTATATTACTAAACATCTGGAAGACATTTTTTTAAAAAAAAAATGCAAAAAGCTTTAGTAAAAGAATATTAGAAAGCTAACATGGCAGTATTTCCTTTTCCACTATTTGCAATAATTTTATCGCCCAGATACCATGTCCGGTAATTCCTCTGTATGGGCATAATATATGCATACACACACACACACACACACACACACACACACACATATATATATATATATATATATATATATATATATATATATATATATATATATATATATATATATATATATATATATATATATATATATATATATATATATATATATATATATATATATATATATATATATATTTATTTATATATATATATATATATATATATATATATATATACATATACAGTATATATACATATATATATATACATATATATATATATATATATATATATATATATATATATATATATATATATATATATATATATATATATATATGTATGTATATATATACACATACATATACATACATATATATATATATATATATATATATATATATATATATATATATATATATATATATATATATATATATATATATATACATATATATACATATGTGTATATATATATATATATATATATATATATATATATATATATATATATATATATATATATATATATATATATATATATATATGTATGTATATATATATATGTATATATGTATAAATATATATATATATATATATATATATATATATATATATATATATATATATATATATATATATATATATATATATATATATATATGTATGTATATATATGTATGTATAAGCAAAGAATCGTCTTCACAATGGGGTAGCTGAATCCTTTAATTGAGATCTAGCTAAAATAAATACATGGTGCAAAGTATAGGGCATGAAGTTGAACCCTAACAAAACTTAGTGTGATAATCTTGCTTTAAGATTTTTAGGGTTCAACTTTATGCCCTCTAAGTTACTTTGCACAATGCACTGTACGTTTAGGACAGCGGCTCCTCAACATCCAGATTTCTGTTTCAATAATGTTTCTTTAACTATATACGACTCTTAACATTCTAGGTGTAATTTCTGATAGTAAATTTACATTTTAACAACACATTTGTTCTGTTTCTTTTTTCGTTGCACAAATATGGCTTGTTGGGAAAGTCTTTTAAGGTTTTCGGTGATTAATATGTACTGAAATCTTTTTCTTATTTATTTTCATTCTAACTTGTTTTGAGTGTTGTTAACCTTTTTGTCTTAAGCTGTTAGAAAACAGACGACTCCACAAAGTTCAAGACAAACTGATAGATTAATATATAATAAAGAAAAGACCAGAAAAAATGCAAAGACTATAATACAAACAGCTGATGATGTAAAAACTAAAGGTGATATCAATGGAGCAGTATTCTGGGATTTAAAAAAATAAATAAATTAAAAATAATCAATGAAAAATAGACAGATGGACATAAGACATGTACGATGACTACCATCAGAAAAAAATGGAGTAGCAATAGAAAATGTTGAGGATATTAAAAAGAGTTTTAAGTTTATTATACAGACCCCTTTAAGTTGGAAAAGATGAATATTGAATTGGAGAGACAAGCTGAAAGACTTAATGAATTGACTCTCAAGTGAGTAATGCAAAAAAAAAAAAAAAATAGAGAAAGATATCTAAGATATAAGATAAAATAAAATATAATCAAAATATCTTGGGAAAGCTAAATACATTTCTAGAAGTGAAACATTTTTCAGTAGACTCCAATACGCTATATTGGTATCGTCCACAGCTAGTCCCTGGAATATGTAGGTTGGTTAGTATTGTAGACAGACAAGAAATGAGTTTGGTTGTGAGGAGATGAATCGGATCAAGCCCTAGGAATAACAAACTCCTGTCCATCTCATACATACAGTCGCAGTCAAGGCACACTCAGTCTTCCAATCTTCAGCTGATAACTCTCATAGAAAATGTCAAGAAGTCATACTCACCCAAAGGAAAATCAGCTAGCTAAGATAAATTATATAGACAAAATTAAAATAAGTAATAAGATTAATATATAAAACTTTCTCATGGCAGCAACCTTATTCCAACCTGCTAAAAATTGAATTTTTAAAAATATAAGGAACACACTTTCAACGTGATACAATTTTTTTTTTCATTTTTTAATACAAAATCGTTCATAATCAACTCTGTTACTTGAGGTCATGTCTCTTTCTTAAAAAGGGACAATACAATGGCAATTTCAGAGCTTAATTTGCTTTTGGTGATAAGCCGATTAGGTTCCTCTCTCAGAGGATGAGATGTCCACAGTATTTTGAGTTTGACACGAAGTATTCTGAAAAAGACCCTGGTGCGACGGCCAAATAGCTGTTGCGCGAGTATAGATACTGGGTGTTTGGGAGAGGCTATAGGTTTTCCTGTTGAATCATCTTCAGCTTTTGGCTGGCCCTCCCTGGTCCTAGCTTAGGTGGAGAAGAATCCTGCAAGCTGATCATTCGTAAATTATCTATGGTGAGTCTTAAGTACATCACTTTGTCTTCTTTATCCTGCGATGTGCATAAGTGACCTTTAAACTTATGAACAGGATAGATATTTTTTTTTTCATTATTTCAATAATGTAACCTTCAGAACGAGGAGATCATCATTGTCCTCTGTTCTTACGCGTATTGGCATTTAACTGCCCCATAAACTTCTAGATAAAATAATTCTTTAAAATTCTCTATGGATTTCAAAGTTTATGACTTACATAGAAAATTCTTAATGGTAAAGACTTTAGCTGAGTCGCATTGCTGTATCAATTGCAAGTGAATATAAAACTAAATCTCTGAAAAAGAAAAATGTATCTTGTTTTGGTATTCTTTCAAGTACAATTCGTTTAATCTAAAAATTATTTCCAAATGAAAATCAATATTTCTAAAGTAGTTTCAGGAAAGTATAGCTTTCAATAAAGATAGTATTAAAATATATATTTACAGAGGAACTGTATTAGTAAGGAGAAACTTGTCGTTGCTGTTGGATGATCAAACACTAATTTCAATATCATCTTATCATCAACATCTCTTATGCTTATTAGCGCAAATTGCCTCGATTAGATTTCACCAGTCATCTCTATCACAGTCCTCAGCCATGTAGGTCTGGGTATTTTAACTCTTCTAGTGTCTTGTATGAGCCTAGTTAAACGTTCAGTGAACCTATCTCTCTCGGAGAGTGCAAAGTACATGTCCAAATCTTCTCCATCTACCCCTCACAATGATTTCACCCTCTTATGGCACTCGAGTGATCTCGCTTATAGTTTCATCTGTAATCCTGTCCTGTCATTCAACTCCAAATATTCTTTTGGGGGTTTTATTCTCCAATCTACTAAATATATTGGAGATTGTTTCATTGCCACACCATGACTCAAGTCCATATTGTAACGCAGATCTCACTAAACTAATATATAGCCTGATTTTATAAGTAATTTCAGGCAATTAAATTTCACAGTATTACTTAACCTAGCGATTGTCTGATTTCCTTTCTTTCAATCTTTCATTGAATTCAAATTTTAAAGGCCCGGTATTGCAGATCATATTTCCTATAAACGTAAATTATTCTACCTTATTAATAATTTTTCCTTCCAATGGTATTTCATCTTCCAATGCATATCCCATTCTCATCCTCTCTATCCTTACTCTATTTATCTAGAGCCTAACCTCATCTGATATTTCAAACATTCTGGGAAGTAAGCATTGTAAATCCTTTGGTGTTCTGCTAATAGGAAAGCATCATCTGCATGCTTTATGTCAGCTAATTTCCAATAGTCAATCCAGTCCAACCCTTTTCTACCATCCCCAACTGTTCTACGCATTACAAAACCCAAGAGGATAAACAACATAGGTGGCAATAGAGTACATTCTCTTGGAGTACTCCGCTTTATACTGGAAATTCCATTTACAGGACTCCACTAATATTAAATTTTCATTTGCGATGTTCATGAAGAGACTTATGAAAATTTACATTTACGACAACTCACTACTAACGTAGGACTCTCCACAAAATTGGCCAGTGCACACTAGTAAAGGCTTTTTCATAGTCCACAAATGGCTTCAAAAGTAGATTTCTATAATATACGCATTGTTGTACAGCATATCTCAAAAAGGAAAATTGGTCAGTGAAACTTCTACCGTTTCTAAATCCAGCTTGTTCATATCTCAGCTTTTCGTCAATCTTTCTCTATAGTCTCTTTAGAATGAGCATACTATATATTTTAATAACAATTGCCGCAAGTGTAATGCCTATATAATTATTGCAATCGGTCAGATGTTATTTGTTTTTCCATTTTCACCAACACTCCTAAATCATATTCATGAGGTTTCGCCACTTCATGCTACATTCTTTAAAATAGTTTTGTAAGTATTTTAGGATTCATTCTTTTTCGGCCAGTATCATCTCTGCAGTTATTCACTCGAAACTAGAGCCTTTCCTTCTCCTTAGTTTTTAAATGATAGCTTCAACTTCAAACACACTGAATTAATTAATGGGCAGATAAGGGTCTTCATCACCTTCAGGTATATCAATCAAATCATTCCCTTTGTATCTCCTATTCATGAGCTCACCAAAGTATTCCATCCAGCGTTGCCTTTCTTTATCTTCTGTTGTTATATCAGATCCATCTTTTTTTTCTTTACCGCCATAGAAATTTCATTAAATGTTTTATGAGAGATTCTTACACCATAGTCACTCCCTGAAGTCATAGCTTTGTCAGCCTTAATTGCTTTTCTGTTTAAATATTCTCTCCATTCATTTCTGGTTTTACTTTTGATCTCACTATAGATTCTTGGATATTCAACATGCTCTACCTTGCTATTTTCATTGCGTTCTCTAAAACTTTCAACAATGAATTTCTGTATTTATCTCCTTTTTATAGTATACCACGAATCATTGTAATCCATGGCTTTCTCCTTCTAAATGCATGTCCCCACTAACAACTGACTGATATATGTCATCAATATCATACCATTCTTCATTAATTCTCCACTCTTCGTCTCATAAAGTCGCTAAAACTACAAATCAACTGCTACATTAAATTCTAATTGTTTTTTTTTTTTTTTGTGCTCATCTTCTGGAAGCTTAGTTGCCTCAAACCTAGGTATTCTCTTTATATCTATGCTGGGTGTTTTTAGTTTTAATTTCATTGTCGCAATCAGGAGCGGCTGGTCACTACTTATATCTGAACCTTTATAGCTTTTTACATTCCTCAGAGTCCTCCTTTTGTCTTTATTAATGGTTATATGATATATGTATTTGTTGATGTCTTTGTGATGTAAAAGAGTACCCCAAATAACAAGACTGTTTGTTGAAAATAAATTTATAAAAGGTGCTCCATTTTCATTTGTAACATCTCCCAAGAACATCAACACCCACACCTATCATATTATGTATAACTTGATTATTCTTGCCAACTTTATCATTGAAGTCACCAATCACATTTTTCTTATCTCTCTCTGGGATCTCATCTATTACAATCCGCATTTCTTCATCCTAATCCTCTTTCCTATCTACAGGGGAATCATTTATTGCACTTCTCTGATTTAAACTTTGCAAGTAGGAATGTACTATTTATAGCTCTTCACTCATTTAATGATTCTTCTGCTCTTGGTGTCATCATCAATCATACATCTCTTCCAACTCCATCTGTTCTTCTTGAACAGATTATACATATTGCCTTGGTCTAAGGTTTCCTCACCAATCCCCTTACAACTTGTTTCACGTAGGGCTGAGATATACAAACTATATTTCATAGAAATATTCTCCATTTGCTATAATTTCCCAATTAGATTCATGGTTCTAAAATTTCAATTACCAATTTTCAATTTTTTTTTTAGTGTTTATATACCGGCAGATTCTTAGACCTGCACTACGCCCCGGACTGTTTGCCATTCTTTTATCTTCTCTTTCCATTGACTAACTAATGCATAGATGATTTATTGGTTTGATTCATTAAAAGTTAGCTAGTGGATTTTGATGCATAGTGCCTATCTAACTAAGGCAAGTGACCTCTACAGGTCCATACTAATTCCAGTAAAATGCTCTACCAGGCATCAGGAGTAGAAACTGAAGAGACATCTTGTCTATCGCCTTAACCCAGTTAATCACCTGCTGCCAGTGACTTCATCGAGATTTACGGGGCCATTTCCTCCACACCCAGAGTTTTTGTTACTCCACCAGGTTACTCATACGCTTATGTAACCGTTAGGTTGCTAAGATATACCACACCACCAATTCAGTCCATTGACATTACTTATAGGAGAGGAATGATTTAATTTTCCCCAATTACAATCTTCAATCCTAAATTCATTATTTCCTAATTCTGCTGCTTTCTGGAGATAAATATTTACTTTTTTTCAAGTTTACGATATTACTTTTTATTTTACGTTTAAAATATTCACCAGGATTCAGTTATTTTAATATTATCTTCTGGAAATTCTTATACCTTTTACTTCCCCCTTTTTGTTACTTTAGCTTTCAACTTATTCTTTTCAGGCCCTTATCATGACATTTCATTTTAAAACAATTTATTTTACTTTGTTCCTTTGCCACCCAAAATCTCATTAGAACTTTTTATGAAGTTGGAACTTATCATCAATCAAAAAATGATATAGAAGTTTTAATGCATAACATAGTAACTATTCAATTAGTATAGTATCTTGCCATTCGGCATTTAATAGCTTCAATACTCGTAATAATTTTGGCATCGAACAGTTATATGCAAAGTATTACGGACGTTCATAATTAGGTGTTATACACAAAATGAGCACAGGTGTTAGGCAGTCACATATATTGAATTAATAAAAGCAACGAGAGAGAGAGAGAGAGAGAGAGAGAGAGAGAGAGAGAGAGAGAGAGAGAGAGAGAGAGAGAGAGAGAGAGAGAGAGAGAGAGAGAGAGAGAGAGAGTACTACAATAATACACCTCATAAACTGCCAATAATTAGGTGGAGATTATTTCATAATTATTATGATAGTCGCAATAAGGAAGAAGTGGATAACATTAAACGAAACCTATATAGCTAAACCATGTGGGGGAATATGCGATTATTCACAAGAAATAGCACATTGCAGTCTTAAAATTTAGAGAAACTGCATTTTTTTTTAGTGATATTTCATGGCTTCACGTTCTTGTGATGCGTATCAAATTTTGCTAAACATGTTGATAACGGTTGCAGTATTAAAGGTAAATAATCGTCCACAGCTGTGTCTGTTTGAGTAAAAGAAAAGGCTTTGAATATTGAATTTAAAGACCCTTTTTGCAATTCCTGAACTGACTACAATCTGTTATCTTAAATCTTAAATCCCACCCCTCTCTTATTCCAGTCACATCTCAAGATCCAGAAAGGGGCAGTGAAGATTTCCGTTATTCCATTCCTCACCATCCATCTCCTCTTCTCCTTTTTATTTCCTATGCGGACAGATTCTTCCAAGATTCTTTTTCAGGCTAATTTGATTTGTCTTTCGAGACGACAGGTACTTCTTTCTCTCGTAGAACCAACTGAATATCGATGAGAGGAATATTTTTATTTTTTTTTATTTTGCTTCATCATACAGGCATCTAAATCCGTAATTATTATTTCTATTCGAATTAATGCTAATATCAACTTCCTTGATTAAGAAAAGTAATGATAAAGTGGTAATATTGTTAAAAATATAGTATTATATATC
The DNA here is from genome assembly GCF_036898095.1 of Palaemon carinicauda. Taxonomy (NCBI): domain Eukaryota; kingdom Metazoa; phylum Arthropoda; class Malacostraca; order Decapoda; family Palaemonidae; genus Palaemon; species Palaemon carinicauda. The sequence goes on from NC_090754.1 coordinate 10,968,724, forward strand.
AGAAAACAAGAGTAATCAAAATATTATATTTTTAAGAAAATATATAATTGAGAATTTCAAAATCCATCATTGTTTACTAAAAAAAAAAAAAAAAAAGGCAATTACTTTTTAAGGCCATTATAAGTAGGGACTGGGTTTCAACTAGAAATTAGTAAGCCCTGAGCCAAGCATAAGCTTGTGACCTGCCGAGAGCAAGGTTGTTACTCAAAGGCAGGAAGCAATCAACTGAGTAACTTTATTAAAGAACACACTCCTTTATATACAAAACCTCAAGGCAACAGGCATTTTCATGTTCACAAGACAGACAATGTTACAGAGGCGATACGCAGACATGTATTTTCAGGTTCCCTTTAGTGCGGGGGAAGAGCGCAGATACAAGCATGATATATACAACAATTTATGTACGATCTTGTGACACACGGTTGGTACAGGCTACTGAAGACGACAGTAAGGTATGATTTTTCATTGCAAGACGCTCTTTCGTTCGTTCATTTCAAAGCGCCTTGCTTATTAACAAGACACGGACTCTTGCACTAAGAGAGATATTACGTTAAAGTGAGGAATAATAGAAGAATTCGATGGAACAAAAATCTAAAACGAAGGGGATCAATCAGTTGCTTCTGAGCAAACCACAATCTGAGCGTGTCTAAGGGTAGAAGGAGGGAAAGCGTTTATTGTCTATGAGAGTAGATCATGGGCAGGAGAAAGTATGGGTTGTCTCCACTTTAAAAGGGTGATTTTTGCCAATTTTTTTTTCTTTGCTAAAAGTCTTCCTTTTGCCTATCAGAAGGCTGTGATATGTGTAGAATTCATCTCCAGCCTCTATAATCCCCCCCCCCCCCCCCTGGTCATCAACGCCCCCCTTATGTTAATAGTAAAAATACGAAATACCATTAGTAATTGTCTAATTTTTATAGTTTACCCCTTAAAAACTGTTCAAAGTCGTGTTCTCATATCAGTGACATCAGAGAAAATGGGCTCAGGGGTGACTATGATTTTATACCCAATATTTTTGTCATCAGACAAAAATCGTAATTTCTCGTTTTTTCTTTTTCGGGAGAGGGGTGTATTTCTTTGCTTGTCCTGCTCTTATGGGTAAATTTACAGTTTCATCCATTATGTGGAAACTGGAATAAAAATATATATGTTGCATCAGAAATAGTGTAGTTTCAACGAATTTATCGTTTATTTTGACTGCAAACCATCCGATTTAGAGATTTACTATGGAGTTAAAACAACAAGTTTTTCCAGAAAAATCAGTTTTTGTAACCATGTTTTTATTGTTTTTGTTGCATATTATGTTGTAATGCAGAAATACCCTTCTTTATCCCAACAATTATGGGGGACCCCAGGTGGGAACCGGGGTTTTGGGTGGGGGAGGGGGCGTCCAATGATATTTGCACTAATTAATGTTCCACCACCCCTCCCTCTATACCCCTACCTAGCCCTACCGGGGGGGCTCCGCCCCCCCTGCGACCCCCCCTTAAGGCCACAGTGATTTTCAGGGCACTACCGAACCTAATAAACCTACCTAACCTAGCCTAGGGGCCCTGTACCCCTACCGGGGGGGCTCCGCCCCCCCTGTGACCCCCCCTTAAGGTCACAGTGATTTTCAGGGCACTACCGAACCTAATAAACCCACCTAACCTAGCCTAGGGGCCCTGTACCCCTACCGGGGGGGCTCCGCCCCCCCTGCGACCCCCCCTTTACCCCGGGCTAAATTTAAATATATATTTTGTTAAGTCACTTCTTACCTTAAATGGAACCTGACGATGATGATGTGGAAGGCTGTGGTTGACCCTCTTCTGAATCCTCAAAAGCTACTGGAACCCGTTGTGCCTCAGATTGTGGAGGATACAGTTTGCTGGCCGTGATAAAAAAATGATGGAGCAGCTCCTTCTCAGGGTATTTGTGTATAAAAATAAAACAAGACAAATACTGCCTGAAGTATTCACAACGGTTACCAGGCCGTTGTATCCATTCCTTCCGCTCCCGCCAAAGACGTTCAATGTTTTGGGTATGGGTGTCAGGGTTTGAAGGATCCACAAAATTTTCAGAATGGTTCACAGTACGGTGATCGTATCCAAGAGACTGCAGAGAATTATAAGCCCGCCACTTATCACTAACAACAATGCTGCCCCGTTTAATGTACTTCTCAATTAAAGGGATGAGGGTAGCTGCATCACGCTTCCGAGGTAATGGGTCAATTAAAGGCACAATAAATGTTTTTTTGGACTGCCTCTCAATACCCCCCAACACCCATATGTCCCTCAGAGGCCTTCCACGCTCATACTTCCGTTTTCCAAAATGAGATTCGTCAATCTCAACGATTACACCTTCACCACCAATAGCCTCTTGGTTATCAAAACTAAATTCAGTCACTTCTGAATAAAAGCTTCTCCAGTCTACACTAGTAGATGGAGATATACTGAGGCCCTTAATTACAAAATGGTGGTCCCAACACTTATGCAACCAGTGATTGACAAATAAAATTAATTTCCACGGGGGAAGGTGGGACCCGTGAAGAAAAGTTCCCTTATAGTCACTAACACTATAATTGCACAAACGCCTTTTCTTCGTTTTAGGTATTTTCACTGATTTAGTACAATACCACACATGTCTATCTTCACGGAAAAGTAAAGGCGAATCACATTTAGCACACGAAACACTTGTAGGTAACACTAAATGCTCTCGAAGAAACCGATTCACAATGTCTGGGGTACCATTATAATTACCATGAAATCGGCCGATCACTTCAAAATAAGAATAACGACATATATCGCACACCTGCACCGGAGGATCCATGACAGTTAACCCTTTTACCCCCAGGCTATTTGGAAATTTCCAACCCTTAACCCCGGGGGGTTATTTTTTTTCAAGCATATTTTGCAGTATATTTTCTTAAAATTGCTCTAACAGCCTTAATTTTTGTCATAGAGAGGTCAAGTTGGTTTCATTCTCTTGGAAAATGCCCGAATTTTCTCAAAAGATTATCAAAAATATGCAAGAAATATTTTAAATAGCTTTTTTTTGCAAGGACGTACCGGTACGTCTATGGGGGTAAAGGGATGAGTTTTGTGAAACATACCAGTACGTCCTTTGGGGGTAAAAGGGTTAAGTAACGAGAAAGCTTAACCGGCAGGTTTCCAACCCAAAAACAAATGACAATCAGGAGTTTTTCCCATAATGAAATAGGAAAAAAACAAAATACTATCGGTTACAATGTTATAATGCACGAAAAACAGATCCTTGAAACAAGAATAAGAGACAAAATGAATCGTCCAATAATAACCCTTGAAAAGATCCCAGTAGTATTTTGATTGGAGGAGCGACATTAGTGGGAGGAGCAAATGCGCACTCAAGCAAATATTGTCATATTACGCAATGGGGAGGAGCCAAGTAGGATGAAAACAGATATACAAACTAACAAGAGGTACCTTGCGTGGCCATGGAAAGATATACACTGAACTTAGAAAAAGTCAAGACCTTCAATACCTGAAATAGTTTTTTCTCCGTAAGTATGCATTAGCGACAATAAAGTATTAAGAGGAAGTATTCGGTTATCACGTGCTGTACTAGGGAAACATATTATTAAAATACATTTCCCATAATGGATGAAACTGTAATAATACCCTCTTATGCCTTAAATAATATAATATTTAGATGTTTTAGGCCATCAAGTGACATAATACCTACAAAATAACAGAAGGTTTTTTCCCTAAATCGAGATTTTAATTTTTGGTGAATATTTATTTTTAGGTATCCCTCCATCACCAGCCGGGCTTTCACTAAAGTTATTGCTCGTTTTTTTCTTGCTGTGTGCTTATTTACTGTTCGATTTTGATAAAACTTTGTGTGCTTGTTCCAGGTGGATTAACAAACATAATAACAGAGCGAATGTCAATTCAAGACAGTAGTTTCTCACTGGTACCCAAATAACTTTCAAGTCGCTAGCTCCGATTTTCACATTTTTATTCATAAAATCCTTTATTTTCCCTGTAGGATGATAAAACTTACAGAGGATATGCCTTATTATAGTGCTAATAATGCCTGAAAATTTCATTAGCGTGTCTTGATTAGTGTATTTTTGGGAAATGTTTTTTACGATTGGCACCCATTCAGGGTGGCCCAACGTGGAGCCTACCCTTAAGTTATGGGCAAGAGAAGGGGAACACTATACTCCTAACATAAAACTTAAGTGTTAAAATAGCGATAAGGAAAATATTAGTTAAGGGGGAGAGGGCAAATAATTAAAGGGAAAAGTTACGAAATATGTGTGAAAACAGAAAGGCAGTCATAGCAAGGAGCCAATCAGAGATCGGAAAAACTGAGAGTTACAAGATAGGGACGAAGCTTGAATGGGTGGACAGGAAGGAGAGGAATCAGATTGGCATCAGCCAATCAAAAAGCAGGATTTTAGGGTGTCGATGGGGACTAATCAGGTGATTGGATGGGACGGGAAGGAGGCGGACGTTGAAGGAAAATGACATAACAGTAGACTTGATAAGAAACAGAACCGAGAGAAAGTGGATTGGAGAACAGCAAATAAAAATTAAGGGTTTCAAGAAAGCAGAGTACGGTGACTTGGATGGATGGACAGGACAGAGAGAAGTCAGTTGGAAGACAGCCAGTGGAAATTCGGGGTTTGTGAGCGAGAACTTCCAGGTGACAAGAAGGAGATGAAGGAACAGAGCACGAAGTATGAAGAAATCAGGGAAAGGGAATGACGATGAAATACGACACAGTGAGATAAAGACAGAAA
>NC_090754.1:10978485-11023485 GCF_036898095.1 Palaemon carinicauda
CCCTTACTGATTGAAAGAGTAAGGCGTGATTTTTCATTGAAATCTATCAATTTGTGAGCTCAGCCTCCCCTTTTCAATGAAACAGCAGTTTATAATTTTCATTTAAATCTTTCAAGCCGTGAGTCCAGCCTCTCATACTCAGAGGGACAGTAGGTTCTGATTTTTCATTGAAATCTATCAATATGTCAGCCTGGCCTCTCTTATTCAAGGGGTCAGTACTTTCTAATTTTTTCATTGAAATCTATTATGCCGTGAGCCCAACCTTACTTAATCAAGAGAGTAATAGGATCTGATTTTGTATTGAAAAATCTCAAGTCATAAGCCCAGCATCCTTTACTTAAAGGGAGAGAAGGATCTAATTTTTCCTTAAAATCTATCCGGCTCTGTGCTAATATCATCGAAGTGATCATGCCATAAAACTAACCACACTAACACAAAGGGATAGTACAGTCTGTTATTTTATTGAAATATTTCAAGCCCTGAGTCCATGCTCCATTACTCAAGAAAACAGTAGGGTCTGATTTTCCATTAAAATTTATGAAGCCATCATCCTCTGCTCCCCTAATGAAGAGGGTAGTATGGTTTAATATTTTAAATTAAAATCTATCAAGCCATGAGATCAAAATTTCTTATTCAAAGTTGCAGATGGGTATGATTTTTTATTGAAATCTATCAACTCATGAGAGAAACCTCCCATACTCAAGTGAAAACTTTTCGTATTTTTCATTAAACTCTATCAAGAGACGAGCCCAGCCTGCTTAACTCAAATGAACAGTAGGGTGTAATTTCTAATACAAATATATCAAGCTGTAAGCCTGGCCTCCCTTACCTAAGTGGGTAGTAAGGTCTTAATTTTCCTTGAAATCTGTAAATCTGTGATACCAGCCTTCCCTACTGATGGGGACAGTAGAGTCTCTTTCATTGAAGAGTATCATGCAATGAACCTAGCTTCCCTTACTCAAATGATGATTAGAGTCTGATTTTTCATTGAAATCTATCAGTTTATGATATAATTCTTAGGGGGAATTCTGACTTCTTCCCCTGACATAAATTTTTATTCGACATCTAAAGATTTCAATGTACCTGCGTGTATTGCACAGGAGAACTGGAGAAGGTAGTGTAACGATGGGTCATACCTGGTGGCTTCCATGGCATCTGAACAGTACTTATTCCACCTTACTTTATAAGTTTCCGTGTCATAGACTATCCTGATTAATACAGTACGTCCCGTCCCTAGGGTGCAAAAGAGGGACTTGATCCATATTTTATTCAGCTTAAGAGTTTGTACACTTCCCTAATTTAATGTCCCAAACTGGTTCCCTGTAATTATTCCAGTTATTTATTTTTTTTTATTCTTCAAATAATAATACCTACCTCCAGAAGATCTTTATAATAACACAAAGAAAAATATAATCATGTTTCAGTTTCGAAAAAAAAAAAAAAACATTACAACATGACACTTCTATTTAGTAATTTGAAATTGATATAAAATAATAGTTTCAAAATTTTCTAAATAACAAATAATATATGTGAAAATAGAGTATGTTACCTTTAAGGTTTAAAAGACAAAGGACATCTACCGGAATAAGCGCAGTAAATTAGGCAAATATGCCCTTTAATGTAATACAGCATAGGCTAGGCCTCTTAAAATATCTTTTGAAATACCTTACTCAAGGTTTATATGAAATTTTAGGTTAGGCTATTAAAGGTTACTGTGGCCACTATGCCTAAGTAAGGTATGGTATTAGAGGACACAAGCTAACTCCTATATCAAACTATATTGAATTATTTTCATAGCCTAAATTATTTTCTTAAGGAAATATAACTATTAATTCGATAAGAAAAATGTCAGCTAGGCCTTCAGAAATAGTCATAAACAATGGAATTTTCCTTGGGAGAGAAGGGGAGGGGGAGTCCCGAGGTGTCTTACATGTCGGCTACATTGGAAATTAATTAATAAATATAAATATATAAATATATTTATATATTTATATATATATATATATATATATATATATATATATATATATATATGTAGATATATATATATATATATATATATATATATATATATATATATGTATATATATATATATGTATATATATCTTTATGTATTTATATATTTACATATATATATGTATATATATATATATATATATATATATATATATATATATATATATATATATATATATATATATATATATATATGTATATATATATATATATATATATATATATATATATATATATATATATATATATATATATATATATATATATATATATATATATATATATATATATATATATATATATATATATATAAAAGCAACCATTGATTTTCCTACAGTTAATATGGATTTCATGGAAACAAGGTCATAATGTCTCTAACATGTTCATATCACCCACCCAGCCCCCCATTTTTTTTTAAAGAAAATATATCATATAAAATGATGGATCACGGCCACGAGTGTTTATGCAAATTTTTTCCGGGCATTGGCAAGCCACTGCCTCCATTTTGATCTTTTTTTTCCTCCCTATCTGTATCATAATATTTCCTATTCTTATAATAATCTTCTAGTTTATAGTTTTAAGTCTTACCTTTGAAAAGGGATGCTTTCTATGTCTTCTTTAACAACGCAACCAAATATCATTAAAGGAAGGGAATCATGCTCATCCCGCCTTTCCTTGTTTACTCTAATGCTAGTACGGATAAACGAAATTGAGGACTCTAGATCACGTATCCGATATAGAGAACCACATAAGAAGGGAATAGCAATATTGTTACATGCATTTGTTGATGAAAAAAATTCTTCAAGTGATTTTTATAATCAATATTACTAAGAACATGGATAATTTTAAAGATAGAGTCAGATGATGAATCAATTTCTAAAAAAAAAAAAAAAAAATACTAAAAGGATAACATTTTCCCATTACTTAATGTATGATGCAAAAATTTATATGTATATATTGATATACTATTTCAACAAAAAAGAATTAGAGAGAGAAAATATTAAAAATAGAAAAGATAAAGAGAAATAAGAACATAGGATTGGGTTAAGCAATGCTAGGAGAATTAAGTCTTGTTTTCTATCAAAATTGTAAACATCATAGTTACTTATAGGTCAAACATCCCACAACAAAACCCTGGTTGCAGGGGCATGTTGGAAAACACACAGAGCATTTGTGAAATATCACATGATATTTGCACCAGCCACCCGTTGAGATACTACCGCTTGAGATTTATGGGGTCCTTTTACTAGCCAGACAGCACTACATTGGATGGATCCTTCTCTCTAGTTACAGTTCACTTTCCCTTTGCCTACGGAATAGTCTGGCCTATTCTTTCTAGATTCTCCTCTGTCCTCATACACCTGACAACACTGAGATTACCCAACAATACTCCATCACCCAAGGGGTTAACTACTGCACTGTAATTGTTCAGCGGCCACTTTCCTCTTGGTAAGGGTAGCAAAGACTCTTTAGCTATAGTAAGCAACTCTTCTAGGAGTAGGACACTCCAAAATCAAACCATTCTTCTTCAGTCTTGTGTAGAGCCATAACCTCTGTACCATGGTCTTCTGTCTTGGGTTAGAGGTCTCTAGCTTGAGGGTACACTCGGGCACACTACTCTATCTAATTTCTCTTCCTCTTATTTTGTTGAAGTATTTATAGTTCATATAGGATATATCGATTTTAATGTTTCTGCTCATAGAAAAATTAATTTTTCCTTGTTTCCTTTCCTTACTGGAATATTTTCCTTTTTGGAGCCCCTGGACTTATAGCATCCTGCATTTCCGACTAGGGTTGTAAGTTAGCAAGTATTATAATAATAATAATAATAATAATAATAATAATAATAATAATAATGATAATAACAACAGGAGCTAGAAATTATTTGATCAAAACATTACCCACTCAACGCGACATTTTGAAAACACCCAATATTGAGCCCCATTTAAGGAAAGAATGATTGTCAATTAGGAAAGTTTCCAATAAGCCAGCCTCATGAACAATTTTTTTTTTCATATAAAAAATAAATCTAATAAATGCCCTAACTTAGAGTTTTTGACGTCTATGACTTGAATATTCTTAAAAGTGAAATGACCAGACTCAAAAAAAAGTCAAAAGATTGAAATAATACACATGGCTTACAAAATGTACGTTATTATATATCTAAAGACGATATGCACTCTTACGAAATATCACTTAGTACAATAAACCATTATATCAATCAGGTTTTACTTGACATATTTTATAGTCTAAATCTTTACATCTCGATATAAATAAACAAGCTCAGTAGCTGCCTTCAGGCAAGGGAATTGGTCTGTATTATAAAATTGGTTTCGATCAACAGATTAATAGATTTCAAGGGTAACAGCAGTCTATACTAAATCTGGAGAAATCTCAAGAATACAGTAAACAATTGAAGAAATACAAGACACTTAGGAAACTCTTTCAGAAAAGAGCTGACCTTAACAGTAGGTTACATAAAGTTTAAGTTTTGTAAGGAAAACGTTGATTATGCAAACTTCTTAACACTTCAGTAACTATCAGTAATCCAAGCTAAAAATGGCCATATCCTTAAACAATTATTGTAATATACCAAGAGAATAAAACATCAATTTTTTTAAACTAAACACAAAAATTATTCCACTCTTTAATACTTTTGATAATCATCGATATCAGAGATATAAGAGAACAGAGAACAGAGGTATAAACTTTCAGGAACATCCAGAAAACTTACCTTTTGTAAACATACCAATGCGTTTTGCTTCCTTGTTGATAAGGATGTGTGTCCTTTTTCACTCCTCTCGCGTACATTTATTATTGTCACGTGACAACTTCAACAGACCCACGGCACCAAAATGCTTGTCTTTTAAAAGGTCTTTGAAAAAGAGTTTTATGTTTCAAAAATATTATAAGAGGTAACTAAAATTATTCTTATTCACTTCATAAAAACAGTTTGTAAAAGGTAATCCCTATTAATTAACGTACAGTATAATTACGAAATTGAGACTCATTTCAAATAATGTCACTTCCATTATAAATGTGTCGTACCTTTTAAACTCTAAATAACTATGATTTTCAACTATCTATCTATGAATTTCTATGAAATTTCAATGAAATTATCATGCATTAGATTTTCCACACGACAAAATACTGTAGTTTAATCTGAATCCACATTTCATTTACGCTACGGACATTTTCATAACAGGGATTTTGTAAAAACGACTTGATTCTAATAATAATGAATATGAATATTATTATTAATCATAACTTCGTAATGATTCTAAGGTCTTAAGATACACGTAACAATCCTCCATTCTAAAGGTTATTCCAAACAGTTTCCCGCAAAAATATATATATATATATATATATATATATATATATATATATATATATATATATATATATATATATATATATATATATATATATATATATATATATATATATATATATATAAATGCAAAATTTCCTTCAATAAAACTGAGTGTATGCAATGTACATTTAATACCCTTCTTGTACGGTAGCGTTCACACACATTTTCTCTCACATTTTATGTAATTTTCCCAGACTTCTTTTGAATCTTTCTCAATTACTTAGGCAACAAATTGGTTCGTCTGAATCATCACAAGATTTCAGGTTAACTACTTCCTCTGTAAATCTATGTGATATCGACTGCGTAATTCCGCTGATTACATCACTTTTTTACTTTGAATGATCCCTTCCTTGTTGTTATTCTTTGTCAACAATGGTAGTACTTCATCACCCTCCTCTATCCTCTGGTCTTTTGCCTTCTGATTGTAAAAATGATGAACAAATGGCTCCTTTTCTAACCCTAATGACAGAGTGCCTTGCAATCATTCTCGGAGATCATTTATATATCTATAAGAAGTTTTCTTTCACCTTCCACCACTGTGTTTTCCCACATATCTATCAAGAATATTATTAGTTTTCGCAATATGTGATCAATCATAAGTTCAAAGGGCAAAAAATTCATACTTCTTTGTGATAGTCTCTGTATGCAAACGACAAAAGTGGAAGATACCGATACCATTCCCTGCGTTGCTCTTCGCACATCATCTTTAATATCTTCTTCAATGTTACGTTGAATAGTTCTACGAGACTGATTCATATGGCATGAAAAAGAGTAATTTTAATCATCCTCACAGGCCACAATCTACAAGCTTCCTTTATTATATCCAAGGTAAAAAGGGCTCCATAGTCAGGAATTTATCGCTATTGGAATTCCAGTCTCACTAAAAATTTCCGAAAGGGTTTCAGCAATATTTGCAGTGTCAACTAGAGACAAAGCTTTTGGGTACATAGTGGTATAATCAACGACTGATAAAATGAATCTAGATCCATTTGATGATCGATGTTCAATTGGTCCAACAAGATCCACAGCTAAATGAAACCTGTATTAGTGGCATCTTTCTCAACGCCGTTCAAGTAACCCTCCTGTTATCCACAGCTGGCTGACATGTCATAAGACTTACAATACCTGGTTGTATCTTGTGATACACCGGGCCAATGAAACTTGTTTAAGATTCTCTCACAAGTTTTTTCTATGCTATGAATAGGCTCTACAACGTTTATAGTGCTTCGAGATATCTAACATCACGGCCAGATCATTGCTCACACAGCCTCTGTACCGTTTACTACTCTCCCAAAAGGCTCAAATCACTGGCAGTTACTTCTTCAAACAGCCCCTATAATGTTTAAAACCTTCCCAGAAGACTAAAATCAGTGGCTACAGCACCACTTGCACTCATTGCAAGTGATGTCCTCCCATCATACCTGCATGCTAAATCCATTTGAGATTCACAATTCACCTGGGGTAGAATCAGTTGATCCATCTAAACCACTCCTACTAGTGATCTCCTATAGAGTTTTCTACTTTCCACTATAAACTGGAAAACTGCATTGGACTTTTCATGGGAAAACAATCCTCTTTCATAAGCATACTTAATTACCTTGTTTAGGGACTCGCTTCCTTTTGAATATTGCTGATTTCTTTATCTTAACACATCTGGTTGATTTCAGCTCCTTTTAGTTTCGGAAACATCCTTTTATTTTTAGTCGACTATGGGTTACTATTATCATTACTTGCTAAGCTACAACTCTAGTTGAAAAAAGCAGGATGCTCTAAGCCCGGGGGCTTCAAAAGGGAAAATAGCCACTTGAGGGAAGGAAAAGGGGAAAAATATATTTTAAGAGTAACATCGTTAAAATAAATATCTCCTGTATATACTATATAAACTTTAACAAAAAGAGAGGAAGGGAAATTAGATAGAATAGTATGCCCGAGTGTACCCTCAAGCAAGATTACTCTAACCCAAGACAGTGGAAGACCATTGTACAGAGGCTATGGCACTACCCAAGACTAGAGAACAATGGTCTGATTTTAGAGTGTCCTTCTCTTAGAAGAGCTGCATACCATAGCTAAAGAGTCTCTTCTACCCTTAGTAAGAGGAAAGTAGCCACTGAACAATTACAGTACAGTAACCCCTTGGGTGAAGAAGAATTGTTTAGTAATCTCGGTGTTATCAGGTGTATGAGGACAGGAGAGAATATGTAAAGAATAGGCCAGAATATTCGGTGTGTGTAATCAAAGGGGAAATTAACCGTAATCAGAGAGAAGGATCTAATGTAGTACTCTCTGGCCAGTCAAAAGATGCCATAACTCTCTAGCAATAGTATCTCAACAGCACACCTTTTAGTTTCTAGTTATAAAACCTCGGAATGACTAGGGATTACTTAAATGCTAAGGTCCAACGGGTAGGGCCGGGTTGAGGTATCTATACAAGCAGCTATTACTTTACTTGTGAAGTACAGTCTTGAACTCAATCTGGACTTCTCGGTAACAATAAATCGTAAAATTCTCGGTTACAACATTCACGGCATTACCGTAAGACTCTCAACAGGTACCAAGCTCTTCTTCACAAGTACAGTTGTACATCTGCCATCGCTTATGGTTAGTAGTTGATGTCCTTCTTCCAAGCCCATCGCTGTTTTTAGTCGGCCGCTATCTGTTGAAAATTTAGCAATTTTGGTGCGCATTCTCTTTACTTCTGAAATAACAGCAGTATTACCTCATTCCAGAGGTTGTGTCGTTCTATTATTATTATTATTATTATTATTATTATTATTATTATTATTATTATTATTACTTGCTAAGTTACAAACCCAGCTGGAAAAGAAGGATGCTATTTCCACTATAAAAAAATTAAAAAAACAAGAAGAGCAATTAGATAGAATAGTGTGCCCACGTGTACCCTCAAGCAAGAGAACTCTAACCCAAGGCAATGGAAGACCTTGGTACAGAGGCTATAACACTAGCCGAGACTAGAGAACAATGGTTTGATTTTGGAGTGTCCTTCTCCTAGAAGAACTACTTACCATAGCTAAAGAGTCTCTTCTTACCAAGAGGAAAGTAGCCACCAAACAATGACAGTGCATTAGTTAACCCCTTGGGTGAAGAAGAATTGTTTGGTAATCTCAGTGTTGTCAGGTGTAAGAGGACAGAGGAGAATGTGTAAAGAATATGCCAGACTATTCGGTGTATGTGTAGACAAGAAGAAAGTGAACCATGACGAGAGAGAAGGAACCAATGAAGTAATGTCTGGCCAAGAACACTATAACTAGTAGCGCTTCCTATGGAATAGCAGTCAGCGGCTTTGTAGCCGGGCTTTTTACATAGTAAACATATTTTTCTAACAGTTTCAATTTGGGTCTCGTAGAACTTATACCTTGAACTGGTTTAGGTATTTTAACAAATTCACTCTTTGACACCTGGTTAATTAATTGCTGAAAAAAACTTTTATTAAATATATGACAATGGGTCTTAGTACTGTATACAAGCCTGCTGCCTCTACAATATGAGCTGGAGATTTCAGTTTATTTGCTTTCACGAATATACTCAGTCAATGGTCACACGCAAGATAAAATTTTTCACATGGTAATACATTTTTTAAATCACAAACCACAACTCTGCACTCATCCATCTCCTAACAACGTTCATGAAGCTTTTTCATGTTAGCAGCAAATAGTTGAGCGGTCACAACTTTGCTTCATCTGGTATTTGTTGATGATAATGCCCAGTGCTTATCCCTGAAGTAAAAGTGAAAAACTTATGTTCTGAGCCTCAGCTTTCTATTCAGCACGTATCATTGCAGATACGTGTGTATCATCATTTCTCATTTGAAACTGGAAGTTTTGAGAGATGTGCTCTGTTTTCAGAAAATTATATTCTTTACATCTGTAACAGATTTTTTTTTATTTTTTTTTTCTTCCCACTTCTAACTGTAACTTTTAAACTCTCGATCGGCCTTTCATTTATTTCTTGGTTCTATTTCTCTTTCCCTCTCTATCTCATAAGCTTATGTTTTTGCTCGCTTATCTCTTTCCTTTCCCGCTCCCTCTCTTTTTTTTCTTTTTTGTCTCTTTCCTTTTATTTGTCTCTTTCTCACTTATAAAACCTCTTAATGCCTCCTCCTTATAACCTTGGGTTTGACCAACTTCAACGGGTTCTCTGAATTCTTTCATCCTAACTTATTTATCATATAACACCGTGAACTAGAGTCACTGTCGGAGCAAAATAAAATGTATGATTTTTTTTCTGGTGTTTTACACTTAAGAAAAAAATAAATAAAAAAATAAATAAACCCTCTGAGAGGTTCTAACTTGGGTGGTTAAGTCTACGACTTGAATAGTTTTAAGAGTGATAATAACCAGACTGGAGGTGGAAACGATTACACAAAAAAAAAGTCAAAAGGTTTAAGAAATACAGATGACTTACAAAAATATACCCCATTTCATATTTAAATACAATATACTCTTTTTACAAAATATTTAGCACAACGAATAAGTATCAGGTAGGCTATACTATATATATTTTATACTATCCAAACCTATACATCTCGATCTACACTAGCCTGTACTAAACTTGGAGATATCTCAGTACCACATCATTCAGTTAATATAGGGATTGACATTACTTCCAAATATCATTTTCCCTTATGTACCGTAAATATATATATATATATATATATATATATATATATATATATATATATATATATATATATATATATATATATATATATATATATATGTATGTATAATATAATATAATATAATATAATATAAGTAAACCTACAATCTATGGTAAAGAAAATTTATTTTGAGCTATCAAAGGTACTATATCCCTTCCTCTTCAGAAAACTAATAGATACAAATTTTTCAAGAGTTACAAAAAGGTTCGTAAGAAATATAATACCCGTTACAATTGCAGTGAAAATTAACACCGTTCATGGTGGTCTAATCTGGGAAAGCTTTTTTATTTATGGGAAAATATTACTGGGCTCAGTGAATAGTGTTCGTTTTTGACATCAATAAATCAATATTTCTTTTGTTTTATCTTTACTCTTGAATTACATTGTTGGAGAGATTATCAAATTTCAGGAATCCAAGCTGTGTTTGGTATAAAAAGAATAGCCTTCTAAATCATACTGCCACGTTGATATTCTGCAATATCAATATTTGAAATTACTTATAAAAGAGATGTCACATTATCAATTAGAGTAATTGGTCATAAACATAAATTACTCCACCTTTCAAAAAGTAAACAGTCGCAATTGGTTAGAAATAAACAATCTTCTGGAAAATAACGGGTGATCTATAATTGCTGCAAGTCAATTAGAAATGAAGTTTTCAATAATCCAGTCAACTAAAGACAATATTCTTCAAGCAAGTGGAGTTATCATTAGTGAGAATGATGTCAGTCATTGGTGAACCCAATCAATCACTTTCCTCTTTATTATTTTTTTTTTTTTTTTTTACATACGAGTACCTGGTACCTACTATGGGTTTCACAGACAGTGCCAGTGCGATTTTTTGCAATTATTCTGTAACGAACACCGTATCAGTACGAGATTTTACTATAGTGTATTACACCCAGTAAGGAAATTTATAGGAGTATCATGAATCATTTTTTGTAAATAATAAAAACTTTTGTACCTATACCAAGAGGCAAAACTCATTAGCCAAGCAAGAAAACGAACACCTCCAACCCCCATCTTCTTCCTCCCCTCTCCTTTCTTCCCTCACCTGCCCTACGTCTTTCCTTCTCTCTTTTTCTCTCTCTGAATGTTGCTTTGATTTAAACATATTTGTTTACGAATTTTTTTTTCTATCAATCTAATAATAATTGACACTGTTGTATAAATGTAACAGTTCAGTGGTTGTTACCCTCCAGTTAACTTATTAATATCTATTTATACACTGATTTGCTCTCTCCCTCTCTCTGCCTGTCAGTTCTACTAATGTGGGGAGTTGTACAGAGGCTTAACCAATTTTTCCTTTTGCCCCATGCTTCTGAAATTTAAAGTGTTTGCTAAATAGCATATATATATATATATATATATATATATATATATATATATATATATATATATATATATATATATATATATATATATATATATATATATATGTATATATATTGTCTTTGAGTTTGAACAATATGTAATTGTACACAATTATATCATTGCATATTTCGGTATTGGGTATGAGCATAGATGATAGGTATCCATAGGAAATGAGAAACAAAATCTTTATTTCACCTAATGCCACATATATCCCCCTCACCCCCTAATTGAATTTGATTGAATATTGGTATCGACCGATGACGGGGCTCGAATGTGGGTAGGGCATTACCTTCATATTTAATTTTTTTTTTGTTTATTTTTTTTGTGCGTTTTTATTTTTATTGTTTTTTTAGTTTTCATCGCTTTCTAATAGCAAGTCAACTTCATCTTCATAGTCACTGTCAAGATTAATAATGACAGGATCAATACTGTCATGCATGTTATCTGTTGAACGATAACTATCCTCAAAAGCTCGTGATCGACGTACTGCCCCTGCCCATACATTGCGAGTGACAGAGATCCTTGCCTCCTCTAATCTGGCATGTAGGTCAGCTCGGGTGAAACGTTGGAGTGAGGAGCGCACGTAACGTTTCATGTGTCCCCACACCTGCTCGATTGCATTGAGCTCGGGATGTGCGGGCGGCAGGCGGACGATTTCATGGCCCCATTCTCGAATGGTGTTATCTACCTTGTACTTAGGCTCTGGCCTATTTTGACGGCATATGTATAGGAGTTCAGGTCTTGTAGCATGTTGCGGGAAGGATATATTTCTGCGCTGTAACCATTCAATGAGGTCATATTTCCTGGTAGCTGTGGTGGGACAACGACTATCTTCTGTCATTATACTGTGGTATGGGGCATTGTCCATCACAAATACTGAAGGTTCCTCCAGGAGTGGCAGGAGCTGAGTTGTTAGCCAACGTAGGAATATATCGCCATTCATTTCCCCGTGGTAGTCGCCGCTGGTATTTTTAGCAGGGAAACTGAGGAAGGAACCGTCAATGAAGCCATCGGCTGTACCACCTGCGACTACCACGAAACGTTCCCCCTCACCTGGTGGCACCTGACGGCTGTAATTGGCACTGGTATTAGGCTGCGTGGTATCCACCCATTCCATGTTATGGCTCATTCTGGTTGTGAACCACGTTTCATCCAGGTACACTACCTCCCTGCCGTCTTCCCTATGTCTTTGAAGGTCCCGCAGGGAACGTATCCTTTGGCACATGATGTCAATTGACTCCTTCCTGACATACATCTTGCGCTGAGTGGTCTTATACTCGATTCCCATTTTGTGGAGTAAGCGCCATAGCTTAATGTTTGAGGTACTCTCGGGGATGATGCTTTCTTCCTTCAGGTTCTGTGCCAGGGATGCCAGAGTAAAAGCCTTCTTGGCAACAAACTTTGTATGGATGTGTCGACGTATGGCTCCTACAGAGAAACTGTCAAAGATAGGCTGTGCTGGAGGCGTTGGTGGTGTGACGGGACGTGGCTTAGTACTACGATACACAATTGAATGCACCGTACTCAATTTCATCCTCAAGGCTGCTGCAACACGGTGGTAAGGCCTGTATGAAGGAAAGACTTTATATAGATATGTATTATATAAAATAAAATCTTAAACATCCATCACTTGAAAATAAATGTATCAGTATAATCAAGGCTTTAACTCTGATGAATGTCCTGTGGAAAGGGTCAATATTTATTAGTAATTCACAGAGTAACTGTAACAAGTCACCTATGCAAACTAATCTGAAGGCAGTTGTCAGCTTTCTCTTTATTAAAAAAGTTGATGAGTTGGGTGACAAACTCATTTCTGCAACCATACGGACAGACATCTTCTGAGGTGGCCATCACTTCTTTAAGCTCTCCCTCGTAATACCAGTAAATGGCTAATGCCCTGAGTAGAAATAAGGTTTGCCAAAAGAAGGCAAGAAAACGCAGGTACGTATACAACAGCCATTTTCCTATCAGTCATAGTGTCTATCACTCAGCTACTCCAAAACCCTTCAGATAGGTGTCAATCTAATAATTATTTACATAACCAATACCATAGGAGAGAGAGAGAGAGAGAGAGAGAGAGAGAGAGAGAGAGAGAGAGAGAGAGAGAGAGAGAGAGAGAGAGAGAGAGAGAGAGAGAGAGAGAGAGATGAGCACACCAGTGAATAAAGCAGTCAGTCATCTGATAGGTAACAACCGATTGAATTGTTCCATACCTACAACAATAAATATTATAATTAGATAAGACAGATAGATAGATAGAGTGCTTGATATGAAAAAAAAATCATACAAAATAAGTTGCAACTTAAGCTACCTTCTCAGAAAGAGAGCATGAAGGGAAGGGAAAGAACGGAGAGGGATGGATGGCGTGGAGGTGGAGAGAGATAGCTTGAAGCAGGGGGAGAGCAGGTGAGGGATGAAAGGAGAGGGAGAGAGGGGGTGGAGGTACAGGTTCTGTATATAATTGTTCGGTTTTTGTGACTGGATGATTGAGATTTTGCCCTTTGGCATAGGGGCAAGTGTCTTTATAATTAATAATTAACGATTCATTATACCCCTATAAATTTCCTCACTGGGTGTAATACCCTATAGCAACATTTCGTATTGATACGACTGTTCGTTACAGAATAATTGCAAAAAATCGCACTTGCACTGTCTGTGAAACCCATAGTAAGTGCTTTCCTGACTGTGATTATTAGATATGTACACATGTACCATTGTTTATGTATTATATATATGTATGTACAGTAAATATGTATGTGTGTACAGTATATATGTATTTATGTATGCATGTAATACAAGACCCAGTAGGACATAATGAAAAATGTGAATGCCAATTACTTTCGAATATTTTAATATATAATTCTTCAGGGTAGAACACAACTAGATTTACAGTAGTAAAGCAAGTCCCCGAGTTATAGATCGTTTGCACTGTACCCAGAAGAATTGTATCTCGAAATACACCAAAGTATAACGTAATAGAGTTTTTTTTTTTTTTTTTTTTTTTTTTTTTTTTTTTTTTTTACTACAGTACATTTAGTCACATTAAAAAACATTGCTAAGAAAGATATAATTGTTTTTATTTCATTTCATCTGTGCACGTATATATATATATATATATATATATATATATATATATATATATATATATATATATAAATATATATATATATATATATATATATATATATGTGTGTGTGTGTGTGTGTGTGTTTGTGCGTGTGTGTGTGTGTGTGTGTGTGTGTGTGTGTGTGTGTGTGTGGGTTTGAGCGTGTGTGTGTGATTCTGCATACTTAAATATATATGTGCAAGTATGCGAGTATAGATAAAAATTTTAAAAAACCTATGTTTTTCTTAGCAGTAAAGGATTTTCCTTATTTACTTTACTTTAATATCAGGCATGCTTATCTGGTCTTGTACAGCAAGGGAACCCTACTCTCTTTAGGACCTTCACGGTCGTTTTATGATGTTCATTCGGAAGCATTTAACATTTCACAATGCATATTGCTCGCTTACTGTTTGACCATCATTGTTAAAGCACTCGCAGAATAAGAAAGTCTTTAGTTTCCTCTTGACAGCCTTAACATCTTTAATTATTCGGATGTATCGTGGAAGCTTATTGTAGAGTCTACGGGCCGCATATTTAAAGGCTCTAGACCCTTCAGTAGACATGTATATTGGTTCAAATACTTTGAAACCACCTGTGACTATTTTCGTGCTAGGACGATTTGTTGTCTGCACAATATGTAGCAATTTTTTTATATATTTTGTTTTGTATATCATATTCGTGAGCTTAAGGAGCCCTCTGCTTTATCTATGTTATTGAATAAGATTTAGAAAATCAAATGATCATAATCTCATCTATAATGGTAAATTACATTTAAAATTGTATATTATTACGAATCTTTAACTCGAGAAAGAAGATTTACATAATTACAATTTTCGGTCTGTTTTTATAATACCTATATTATTATCATTACTTGCGAAGCTACAACTCTAGATGGAAAAGCAGAATGCTATAAGCCCGAGGGCTCCAACAGGGAAAATAGTCGAGTGAGGAAAGGAAAGAAGGAAACTACAAGAAAAGTAATTAACAATTAATATAAAATATTTTAGGAACATAACAACATTAAAATAAATAAATATACCAATGACTTAACTCGAGTTATCTTTATTTAGGCATCCACCTTATAGCCTGTGACTATGTCAAATTTATATCTTTCTCGACAGATTTTGAAGGGATGAATACTTTTTCAAAAGGCGTTCATAGAGGCTTTTTGTTTTTAAAAGAACTCATTTTTATGGTTTATTTGTAAATTTTAATGATTTTCATAATTGTATATACTACAAAGTAATTCTTTTATAAAAGTTAGTATATCATGGCGGAAACCATCAGAGTTGTCATAGAAACACTATCTTGAAGGAGGATTATTTTGTATGTCTTAAGAGCTTAAAATGTTTATTATGTTATGAGTAGTAATAGTATTCATATTTGTCATCATTATTATTGAGTTCTTGATATGGAAACGCTCATTCAGCTGTAATGCGCATCATGCAAAATCTAATTAATATTATTATTATTACTAGCCAAGCTACAACCCCAGTTGCAAAAGCAAGATGCTATATACACAAAGGCTCCAACAGGGTAAAATAGCCTATTGAGGAAAAGAAATAAGGAAATAAATAAATGATGAGAACAAATTAAATATAAATCATTCTACAAACAGTAACAACATCAAAATAGGTATGTCATATATAAACTATAAAAAGACTTATGTCAACCTGTTCAACATAAAAACATTTGCTGCAACTTTGAACTTTTGAAGATTCTACTGATTCAACTACCCGAATAGGAAGATCATTCCACAACTTCGTCACAGCTGGAATAAAACTTCTAGAATACTGTGTAGTATTGAGCCTCATGCTGGAGAAGTCCTGGCTATTGGAATTAACTGCCTGCCTAGTATGGAATTGTGCAGGAAGATCTGAATGTCAAGGATGGTCAGAATTATGAAAAATCTTTTGCAACATGCATATTGAACTAATTGAACGACGGTGTCAAAGATTAATATATAGATCATGAAAAAGAAATTTAATAGGCCGTAAGTCTCTGTCCAACAAATTAAGATGAGAATCATCAGCTGAAGACCAGTCAGGAGAACAATACTCAAAACAAGGTAGAATAAAAGAATTAAAACACTTCTTCAGAATAGATTAATCACCGGGAATCCTGAAACATTTTCTTAATAAGACAATTTTTGGGGGCAATTGAAGAAGACAGACCTAATGTGTTTCTCAAAAGTAAATTTGCTGTCGAGAATCACACCTAAGATTTTAAAAGAGTTATACAAAGTTAAAGAAACATTATCAATACTGAGATTCGCATGTTGAGGAGCCACTGTCCTTGACTTACTTACAATCATACTCTGAGTTTTGTTAGGATTCAACTTCATGCCCCACAATTTTCACTATGCACTAATTTTAGCTAGATCTCTGTTAAGGGATTCAGCAACTCCAGATCTACATTCAGGGGATGGAATTGATGCAAAGAGAGTAGCATTCTGTTTTACTGGGGCAGGGGAAAATCATGCTTATGTGGAGTTTAGAGTGAAAAAATCCCTAACGAGGAACATTAAGGGGCCAGGCTTAGTTAAATGTCCCGTGACACAGTTATATTGATTTATCAATAGATGGAGGAGATTTCATAATAGTAATCCTCGCTGAGCTTTTCACAAAAGGTCTGCAAAAACGTCTTATGACTACAGATTAGAAAAACTTTATCATTATACTTATTCTCAAAAAGGGAGACACAAGAGACCTTAAAAACTACCGTCACGTAAGTTTACTCTCAGTAATATATAAATCATTTGAAAAGTTCATATTACCCCGAGTAGATTGACGGTTAGACTATAATAATTCAACCAAAGGGGCAGCCTTGGTTTAGAAGCATGTATTCAACAATTGCTAATATCCTCGTGATTAACTAGCTAATGGAAAAATCATCAGAGTATGACAAACTGCTATGCATGACATTTATAGACTGTGGAAATGATATCAGTATATGAACTATGGAACGAGACTTCAAAACTGGTAAACAGAAAAGCATTGACAACAAGTCTGGAAAATTAAACAGTTAAACTTTATAATATATACGCAGTTGAACTAAATTCCATTCACATTCCTGACTATCTCTCTTGCAGTTCCGACTCCCAAAATAGTGGAAAAAGGACGATAATAATATATTTTGTTCGTCCAAAAGAATTTAGTTTATGAAATCATAATGCAGTTTTCCCAGGAGTTACAGTCAATCTGTTTCATATTGTTATTTTCTTTTAATTTCTCCTTTTGCACAACTTTCTCCTCCTTAGTTTCTGCCACCTGCTTTTCCTTTGAGGTAAACTTCATTCACCCGGTCATCATTTATTTCACAGCATATATCCAATAAGTTTCTATCAAAATCAATCCCTGCAGTATATATCTACGTGTTTCAACTTAACAGAGGGATCTCTCCGTAAGCTGTAATCAACTAATATATTGACATCCCTCTGTGTCTATCATTAGCCAATGATTCATCACAGATGACACAGTTCTCATCCCTGTTTTGAGTAGCACTCATGGTTGGAAATTATATGATAAATGAAAAAAAAAAAAAATATATATATATATATATATATATATATATATATATATATATATATATATATATATATATATATATATATATATATATATATATATGTTATTTTAATTAGGTTCACAAAGAAATATGACTATATAGTGAAACAAAACAGGGTTAGACACAATAACACAATCAATGAATAAACCTAATCAAAGCTAATGAAAATGGATTCTCCCAAAATTATCGTTCGTCAATATTGGGAAAAATTAGATTCCCTCCAGAGATTCGAGTATTTCTCTAATTACTTGATGATGAAATAGCGATAGAGACCAACGCCTATGAATAAACACGGTACATGACTAATATGGAACACATGGAATATATGTTCTGACACTGGAAACGGAAATATGGAGAGAGAGAGAGAGAGAGAGAGAGAGAGAGAGAGAGAGAGAGAGAGAGAGAGAGAGAGAGAGGGGGGGGGGGTCGGAGTGAGTTCTCTTACTAAAACAGCAGCAACCTGAAGATACAATTTATAAAGAAAGAATTAAGTTAAAAAATTTATTTGAAATCCACACTCTCCCTTTATTATTATAATAATTATTATTATTGTTATTATTATTTTCATTATCATTGCTATTATTATTATTATTATTATTATTATTAGTAGTAGTAGTAGTAGTAGTAGTAGTAGTAGTAGTAGTAGTAGTAGTATTATATTGAAGTATTTTTTGCCGGTCATAGGAAGATGTAAAACATATCAGTCTAACATGGTAGCAATAAACGAAAAGAAAGGAAACTGAAAGAAAAAATTCTTTCTATTACTTCATTGCAGAAGACAATTGCGTATAATTGAGATCATTCTGTTAATGAAAGACAATGTGAGTTTCCCCGTAAATCATGTTCACCCATGAATAAGCTGATAAAGAAGGAGTATGACAGTGATTGTTTCTTCGTCTTTCAACGTAAGCCGCCCATTCCTACTAGTGTGAGTGGTTCTAGGAAATATTTCAACACAATTCAAGAAGCAGAGCAGTTAATAATTTTTCCATTGAAATTTATCTTTAATTCAAGCATTTTTCATACAGCAATAGACGGTCAGACAGATAAATTGGATAGAAAGATAGGTAGTGAGTAACCTCACCTCGTCACATTAAAAATTATTAGAGTGATAATATCAAATATATGAATTATGTCCAAATTAAAAAAAAAATTATTTGAATTAATAAATGAAAATTGAATATATGAAAAAGACACAAAGAAGCCTTTGAGGTGGGGCCTTCCTCCCACGCATACATTCAACCTCCCCCCAAGTAGTGAATTCCCTCAGGCATGTCCCTCCCCTTGCGTCTGTTTATTTTCTTTCTGCGACATTCCACGCCTGCAAACTTCCTTAGTTCGTCAATCTATCATCTTCTCTTCCCTTTTCTGCTTTTTTTACAATATCAAGGAATAAATTATTTTATTTTTGATGTCCATCTATTGTCGGTCATCCTCAGTATACACCGTCTATGTCCATTTTGTTATCTTAAGAGATGTTAGAATATCCACAATTTTATTTTGCTCTCGTACCCGTGTTGTTCTTTTTCTGTTTTTTTAGTGTTATTAGTAAGGCTCTAACGGTCCAATTCCTACGGTAATAGAGGTAGGGACATCTCATTGGATAGTTTTATTTTTAGAGAAAGAGGCATTTCATTGCTCATAAATTCATCTCGTTTACCAAATGCTCTCCAGCACATTCATTAATAATCAAATCACCTGATATTACATATAAAAGTCAGGCTACATATCAGTTTAGTGAGATTGGTGTTACTCTATGGAAATGAGTCGTGTTATGACAATGAAATAATATCAAACCAATTTTGTAGGATTGAGAACATAGCCCTCAGAAGAATATCCGGAGTTAAATGGAATGACAAGATTAGAAATGGAACTATAAGAGAGATTACTATAGTGCCATATGTAGATGAGATCACAGTGAAGGGTAGATGGAGATGGTTTGGGCATGCTCTTCACACTCCCAAAGAGAGAGTAGTTCAGAAAACTTTTAACTGGGCTCCACAAGGCACGAGAAGAGTTGGAAGGCTCAGGCTTATATGACCGAGGACTGTGAAGCGTGATGTGTGTGGAAGATGATGAATGGAGAGGTATTGATTTAAATCTCAAAATAGAGACCAGTGGGGAAATCTGAACGAGGCCCTTTTCGTCAATAGGCGTTGGCGATGATGATGATGATGATGATGTATCAATATATATATATATATATATATATATATATATATATATATATATATATATATATATATATATATATACATATATATATATATATATATATATATATATATATATATATATATATATATATACGCATGACAATTTTGCACATTTAAACGTTTTTTATATATATAATCATACAAGCCAAATATTATACACCTCCTAAAGTCTGGATTATCTCAACCTCGGGATTAGAGACCCAAAGGGGATTCAACTCAACGATAATAGTTTCTGGTCGGCCAGGGAATCGAAACCAGACCCAAGAAACTGAGGTTCCCTTGACTTAGCAACTCATATAACTTACTTGATACCCCCTTGGGTCTCTGATCATGAGGTCTAGAGAATCTAGATATTAGGAGGTGTATAACATATAGCTTACATAAATTTCTTTTTCCTTATTTAGATATTAATCTTTGGCACCGTCGTTCATTTACTTCAATTTGCATGTTGCATAAGAATTCTCATAATTCTGATCCTCATTTACATTCAGATCTTCCGGGACAGTTCTATCCTGTTTGTAATACTAGGCATACAGTTAATGCTAGTAGTCAGGCCTTCTCCATCACGAGGTTCAACACTACACATTACTTTAGAAGTTTTATACCAGCTGTGACCGAGTTGTGGACTGTTGAATCAGTAGAATTTCAAAAGTTCATACATGTAACAAATATTTTTATGTTCAACAGGCTAACATAAATCATTTTATAGTTTATATATGAGATATCTGTTTTAATCTTGGTAACGTTTTTAAAACATTTCATTTTAATTGTTCATTACTTGTAATATCGTTATTTCATTTCCTATTGCCTTTCCTCACTGGGCTATTTTTCTCTGTTGGAGACCTTGGACTTATAGCACCTTGGTTTTCTAACAAGGGATGTGGTTTACCCTATAATATATGTACATATATATATATATATGTATATATATATATATATATATATATATATATATATATATATATATATATGTATATATATATATATATATATATATATATATATATATATATATATATATATATATATATATATATTAATATATATTTATATATATATATATATATATATATATATATATATATATATATACACACATGTATATATATATATATATATATATATATATATATATATATATATATATATATATATATATATATATATATATATTGGAGCCACATACTGTGACGGACAAATGACGACGTGTAAAATGAATGAGAAATGTCCTTTGGCATTGTAATTATTTCTGAGATAATTTCTCTGAACTGACAAAGAATTTAATGGGATTGTGGTTGAATGACAGATTTTCCATATATCTTTGGTGCTTTTTTATCATTTTTATCTGTATTGAGTATAAGCAGTATAACTTGAAATTCCATAAATAATAACATTTATATTTAAAAACAATGCGTGTGTGGTTTTCACGTTACTTTGTGAACGACGTCGTTGAACGAAGTTAATAGAATGTTATGCATCATATATCTTACACTCTTTTCAACTTTGATGACTACATTTTATTTATCATAGTAAAGGTTTGTTTAAACTCAAATAAAGGAACGGAAAATGAACAATGCCTCCGCAAAATAAACTGTATTTCTTTTTCAGATGTTAATATGTCAAAACGCAATCGGTGCCTAATGACAAATATTATATAGGGAAAGTGTTCATTGGTGATCTTGCAGTTATGATTATCGTTATACGATTGCCTGACGCAAACATCAAAACTCTCATACCTGAACATAAAAATCCCAAGAGCTGAATGGTTCTGGCCATTTCTAATCTCAGTAACCCTGGCTTCAATGGACCTGGTGTGAACCCCTATAGGTTATGAAAAGATTTATTAGAAGAGGCCGGAACTCAATTACTTCGCTTAATTTAGTTATCCGTTTCAATGCCAGTCGATAGGACGCAGAGGAGAGAGGAATGGCGAAGAATAAAGAATATATTCCCCAGGTCCTTTGATATTCGTTGGTTCATTTAAAGGTAAGTTAGGCAAAGAGTAAGATGTCCACTTTAGATATCAGAACTTGACAGACCAGGTGTGTGTTTGCATATCCTATTTCTTAATATAAGTAACACCTTCGTGATACCTTATAATTTTCAAATATTTATTACTTTAGAGAACTTGGCTAATTTATATACAAGAGACTTTGCAAAGTTATAAATGAATGAATGTCTTTGTTTACAGTTGTCAAATCTAAAGTGGAGTAAGAGAGAGAGAGAGAGAGAGAGAGAGAGAGAGAGAGAGAGAGAGAGAGAGAGAGAGAGAGAGAGATGGAATTTCAGGAGCGACTGAAATAATGTTAGGTTTATGAAAATTTGATCAAATGCTTATGGGATCTGTAAAAAAAAAAACATTTCTATTCATACACTAGAGAAAAATCGATGCATATTTCAAACATTTCTAGTCCTCCCAAAACATGAATGTAATCCGAGTGTACATATTCATAAATTCATTTCGATCTAATACTGTATATCATTCATTTTGATGCTGTAGGATATAAAAGTAGAATTAAACCAATTTTTTATTTAAATGATATTGCATGTGTATTTAAGTTTGGCAACACAGTTTTCATAAATCTCTATTAATTTAATAAAAGCCGAATTTGTTTGGGTAATTACTCTCAAGAATGAGTTTTATATGAAATTCTACGCACGTATTATGGAAAATTACTATCTTGACTTAAAATATAATCGTTACTCTTGGTACAAACGTGAACTGAAAGAAATGGAAATTTTATACGGCTGGCATTTTTTTTTCTATGAATATCATTTGCAAATAAAATCTATTATCCAACGAAACATTAAATGCTTCAGGAACTGCTATTTCGCTAGATTCATCTTATGAAATTTATTTTGGAAAATTTCAAGAATTCAATAGAATTTCTCCTACTCTATTATATAGTTTAGACAGAGTGATAGTGAGCTAACTTATTTGGCCATATTCTATACTTTGTGTAGAAGTTAATTTTGAAACAAAGAAGAGACTTTTGTATGTCTGCTTCGTCACGCAACTTGGTATGCAAAATGAATCTTTCTCATTATTTGACAACAAATTGTCCTTTTATTTATATACTCATCTATATCAATTATTGAAAAAAAAAAAAAAAAAAATACCTATCGACCTTCGGAATACGCTGATCATTATCATTCTTCAAGTCCCTGTAACGATCTGTAACGCTTTAACGCTTTAGTACGATAGTAAATATTGGTTTAGACACAGCACCATAAACTATACCTTTACAAGTGTTTGCCTCATCACTTGACAAATTTATATTTTGTTCTATATCACCAAGAGTTTGCGACATCGACATAATCAATATCTTCCTTAGACAAAGTAAAAGTTAAACCATAGAATAATGCACTAAAGCATTGGCTTGTATGGCTTATTAGTCAAATTCAAAACGAAATCAGGGAAATTGTTATTTATTTAACAAAGCATGTTTTGATCATGCTTCATCCTATCATTTAGTTCACTTAGCTTTCCATTTCTTCACTTTATTCCTTGTTTCTTCTCTAGGTCCTATTCATCGTTCATTTGAACTATCATGTCTTTGTTCCTCTTCACTTAAAGCTATTCATCACTGAACCAATGTTACTTCTCTTAAAACGTAACACCTTTGTTGCTAAGTCCTTAGTATCTGAGCTTAATATTCCCCAGGATTCCATTGAAAGCATGTCCATATTTTCCTTACCAATTATTGTCATAAATTTGCATCCGACCTTCACCTCAATTTGTTGATTAACTCTAATATTTCACAACGTATATACATCAAACTTTATACTTCTCCTTCTTTCTTGATTAGCCCTTAAGTATATTCTTGGAGATTACAAGTTTGTGGAAAGAAGGAACATGGAAGCCCCTAACAGTTCTGCTGTCTAATTTACAATTGTTCCATTTCTGTTTGACAGTAATATAATCTATCATTTTTTTTACCAATCTTTAGGCGATACCCACGTACTTGTGTTCTCTAATTTTTAGTTGAATGTGTTTTTCTTATAGATAACTCAGACACAGGACGTAGCTCTAAGAGTCTCCTCCCATTATCATTTTTAACTTCAATTCCGAATTTTCCCATTTTTTCATGAGTGCTTTCATACTTTCCCTACTTTAGCTTTAAAATCACCCATAAATAATAACAAGTTTTCTAGCCCTTTATATAACAGTAGTTACCTTTTCACAAAATTCCTCTTTCTGCTCTCAACTCTTTTCAGTAAGAATATATACCTATATAAAAGTGATGTTTGTATATTTGCCTCGCAACCTATAAGTGACTATTCGTTCATTAACACATTCATAATACTGTAAAAACTTTTCAGCTTTCTTACTCAAAGCTATTGATACAACTCGCTCATATTCTCCCTGGTCCCTGACAGGAGAGTGGAACAACACACCTCCTATTCTTACTTCTCCATATCCAAGCAAGCTAGTTTCACTCAAGCTAGAAATTTCCAGGTTTTGTCTCTTGATTGCCAGTAATCTTTATCATCCTGTCATATACATTATTCTTACTTTTAGACATACAACTCAAATACTTTCTTTTTATGATGAAGGGTGGCTGACTCCCTTTTGGTGAGCCACTTCTATGGCCATCTTCCACCATCCTCCTCTCACCAATGTCTTGAGGGTTTTGGGGAAAAGCGTCATATTAGCCAGTTCAAAGTAAGGCACTAAAGCTTGGGCCTCATTTCTATCCTCAGGACCATAAAGAAGCTCACATTTTCCAATGCTCGCAACCCCAACTGTATCAGTTTCGGTCATAGGGTGTACCTTTTTACGTTTGCATAAAAAGGCAAAAAGGTTTCTTTATTTAATAAACCTAAACATGGATGATCTCCAAATGCTCTATTTAGATTGAAGTAAAATATTCGGTGTTTAATGATTTTAGTAACAGGGGCCAAATAGAGCTATTTCGTCTCTGGTACATGTGGATGGGAGAATAGCCAAGGAATATTTACCCATAAGGAGAGAGAGAGAGAGAGAGAGAGAGAGAGAGAGAGAGAGAGAGAGAGAGAGAGAGATAGAGAGAGAGAGAGATAGAGAGAGAGAGAGAGAGAGAGAGAGAGAGAGAGAGAGAGAGAGAGAGAGAGAGAGAGAGAGAGAGAGAATAAAATTTGTCAAGTGTTCTATTTAAGAATAATTTTGCTTTATATCTATTTTTAATTCTTCACAAGAAAAACCAAAAGGGAAAAGGAAAACATAAGAAAAACTACATGGATTTCCATTGCTTTTTTTTTTTTTTATAAACTTGCTCGTGTCATATTTCACTTATAAAAGAAAAACTTCTTGAGATGCCAAAACAATTAATCTCGACCATGGTGTTCAGATGCAAGCCTCCCTAAGTTGAATATCTAAATTAGCCTAAACCTCTATCGCGACACTAATTGGTTGCTTGGAAATCAGCGAAAGTTTTCCACATGGACGTAAACTTGATTTTGAAGACCTCACATTCTCCCCTTGGTAATCAATTTTTAAAATATTCAAACAACCCCCCCCCCCCCCCTCTCACAAAAAAAAAAAAAAAAAAAAAAAAAAACAGAAGTGGAAAAAATGTACAAACTATGATATTTCATATACGTAGCTTATGGCCAAGTACATAAAAGTGCTGAAAAACTTCCATCTACTTCATAAACGTGAATGACTCCAATGTTGACTAACATTACTTTCATTAATATAAAGTACCATTGAAGGTTAAAGATATTTGCCAGCGAGAAAGAGCACATTATAAGCATTACAAGGAAAGCTGATGAAAAAAGTAATCCCCAGAATGAAACTAAGCATATAATACCCATCTGACCAAGACAGTGCAAGCTTGGGCTAATTAATGTTGTTTCAGCAAAGGCTTGGTTATAGAGAGTGAGAGATTACATTTAGCTTCATGGTTCGGTAAATTATATTGATACCTGCCTAGTATAAAGAAAAATAGATGTAATTAATAGATAGAAAAAGAGAAAGAATATGTAAATTATAAACATCTATTATCATCATAAAAAAGCTAGATTCCTAGATTGAATAGAAGGGTGCTATAAGCCCAAGGGCTCCAACAGAGAAAAATAGCCGAGTGAGGAAAGGAAATAAGGAATTGAACGCAAACTACATGAGAATGAATAATATGTAATATTGCAAGATCCGTAACTGCGTTAAGATAGATCTGTCATACATAAATTTTTAGGTGAGACTTACGCTAGTCTGTTCAATACAGAAAAAAAAAATGCTGTAAGTTTGAACTTCTGAAGTACCAATGATTCAACTGCCTGATCATTACAAGAATAAAACTTATAGAATACTGTGTAGTATTGAGCCTCATGACAGAGAAGATATGAATGTTAGAATTAACTGCATACCTAATATCACGTGCAGGATGGTATTGTCTTGGATGATCTAAATGCAAAGAATGGCCAGTAATGAAAAATCTTGAGCAACAGGATGAAAGACCCTATTAAGCAAAGGTGTCAGAGATTTATATCTAGATCAGAAATGATAAATTTAAAAGACTTCAAGTTGTATCCAACAAATTAGGCTGAGTTCCAGCAGATGAAGAGCAGAAAGGAGAAAACTACTCGAAGCAAAGTAGAATGAAAGAAATCCGGGAAGACTTTCTCAATAAACAATTTTTTTGGTGTATTTGAAGAAAAAACAGACCAATTTTCTTTCTGTAAAGTAAATATGCTATAAAAAATCACACCTCAAATTTTAAAAGTCAAATAGAGTTAAAAAAAAACATTATCAATGTTGAGATCTAGATGTTGGGAGCCACTGTCTTCAACCTACTTACAACCATAGTTTGAGATTAGTTAGGGTTCAGCTTCAAGCCCCAAAATTTGCCAAATGCTCTATTTTTTGCTAGATCTCTATAAAGGGATTCAGCAACCCGATATCTTCATTCAGGATATGTAATTGATGCAGAGATATTACCATCATCTACATATGCAACCACCTATAGATTTTTATACCAAAACCTATATTATGTATATCTAGCATGAGAAGACAGTGCTCATGAATATCGTAATCTATTGAATAAAAATTCAACAATGATGATAAGAAAAGACCAACCTACTCCCAACTATTTTAGTTAAAAAAAAAAAAAAAAAAAAAAAAAAAGCCTAGCTAATTAACACAGTTAAAGGCAGCACTAAAATCAAAGCCAATCATACGAAATTCCTGACGTTAATCAAAGTATTTCTCTACAGAATTTGAAATTGTAAGATGGGCACCCCATGCTCCAATGCCTTCACGTTTTGCCAAAAAAACTTTACAAAAAATGGGAGGGTTACCATCAACTATTAAAGACCGTAAGTTGTATGAAATCTACTTTAATGTCTTATTCCCTTAATAAATGATTTAGGAAAGAAAAGAGCAAGACAGTAACAGTGAAAATAAACAATACCAGGCAAACATTGACAGTAACTATGTTTAGTAATTAACATAAGTGTTTAGAATATTTTACAAGATTCACAAAACACTCACAGTTCACCATATTCATAAAAATTCACACACAGAAAAACTTATAGTGGTAGGGCTTAGCTTGGTAAGTCTCCATAATATAAAAGATAGATAACGACGAAACTTATCTTCAAATTGTTAAGAATTTTCAGGGAGAAGCATAGGATATAAAAGATGATGAATAGGAACTTAGCTTCTGATGATATAGGATCTTCCAAGAATTTTTTATCTTCTTAATACAAATTTTCGGGTCAAAGCAGGTGTAAGTGAAATGTCTACACAGGAGTAATGATCCCTCATAGGAAAAAAATTAGGTTTCCCCTCTTTACACATTAACCTATTTGAACCACAAGTTTTCTATAAGACTTGCGAAACTTCTTGAGGGTTTCTCATGCAAGATACACTTCAAGCGGCAGGTGACGTATAAGTAGTTTTGAGAAATATCTAAAAACTTTTGTCCTATAATACAACACTATCTTCGAGTTACAAATCATTGAAAGGATTTTAGCATTACATTAACATTTAATCTTTAAAAATTATCCTTTTTCATAGGTCGTAGAAACATAATATACAGATATTTTAATCTACATATAACAGAGGTATGGAATTTTGCCAGTATTGAGAAGGATTTCATTATATAGTAAATTTTCCAATTCTTCAACGAATACTAAATGGACCTCCTTTGGCTAACTTGCAGAAAATAACAGAAAACTTAGGAACAGCGGTCTTTATGAAAAATAAAGAAAATACCATTTGAATGTACTCTGCAGGCGCCAGTTAGGTCACAACATATAGGAGAGGGGAATTCAACGTCACCAAAACTCAAACATTATAAAGCCTGAACTAGAGCGATAACACAAGTTCGTTTATGAACAGTGCAGGGAAGAGGTAGTGATATGAAAAGATGCAAAAGCAAAACCGTTACAGCGGATGAGTGTGTATGAAACATAGGCAGTACATGGCTCCCCCCAAATAACCCAAAAATAACCCACATATTAAATGGGCACCGTGCGCTTGTGAGGTGTACTGTAGGCGGATCATCTGGCAATAGCTATGCAGGTTTTAGGTAATTAATGTTGACCCAGTCTTATTTGCCCTGAATGTTGATGAAGAATGCCTTTGGAGTATGATGGATCACGAAGAAAGGGTCCATGTAATTCGGCATTAGCAGTGGCTTGCTAGTGTTGTTGCGCAGCAAAACATGCATTGCTGAGTGCAGATCTGTCAGCATGTGTTGCTTAGCTGTAAGCTTGTAAGTCTGGCGGCATTGAGTAAATATTGCGACAACGTGAATGTAGGCTCTGGTGATTGCCAGAGGTGATTGCAGATGTAAAAGAATTCACCATGGACGACCAACTGGTCGCTATACACCATTTTACTTGCCGAGAAATCCAGGGTCTAACGAATGGTCTTTAGCCACCGGCGAATGCTTTGAGGACATTGTATGCTATTGGGGAGTTTCCTTGGCTGCAAAGCCAATTTGATATTTCAGGGAAAGTGTCCTCAGGGATCGCTGTGAGAATAAAGTCTGCTTTTGGCCTTTGAACAAGTCATGCCCTTAAGGTGAAACTAGACCTCTTATTGCGGAAACCAGGCGAATGCCTCTGTACTGGTGAAGGGCGGTAGTTTCAGGGGTGTGGCTTTGATAGTAGAGTCAGTATCGGAGGGTGGCATCAACAAACAGTGAGAGGGAAAGCGGTAGGGAGCTGGACACTCCTGTGGTCACCAATGCAGATAACTGAGAGGCAGGTTAATGCATCTACCTTTATTTCAATGGATAATGTGTTTATAAAGAGGGACTTGCAGAAACGAATGTCACAAGAATTCAAACATGGTAAAGCATGAGAAAGCATGATAACATAATTTGTTCTATCAATAGCGCAGGGAAGAGAGAGTGATAATGTAAAAAGTCAAAACCATTACAACATAGGAGCATGTATAAAACATGTGCGGTACATTACACTCCAATAAGCATCGAGCTCCATCAGGAAAGTTTTAATTTAATAGGAACGAAAAGCTTAAGTGCTATCTATATCAAGCACATAACACTTTCCTTTTTTTTATATAAACTAGTCTTTTAATTAATGTAAAACCGAAACAGCCAGAGGTTGAGACACCAACCTAATTGAGAAAAACGGATTGAACATCTACTCTGCATTATTGTCTTATTTTATATCGAGAAGTGTCATCATAACATTGTGGGCATGGTGAGAACGGTAATTAAGACCTGGCAATTAGATGGAGAATAACGTGTGTCGACCATGACATCCCCATGACCTTTACATCTACCACGCCCCCATTTCTGTATGTTTATCATTATATCAGTACAAGAGATTACACACACACACACACATATATATATATATATATATATATATATATATATATATATATATATATATATATATATATATACATATATATATATATATATATATATATATACATACATATATATATATATATATATATATATATATATATATATATATATATATATATATATATATATATATATATATTATATAGATATATTATATATTATATATATATTATATATATATATATACATATATATATATATATATATATATATATATATATATATATATATATATATATATACAGTATTGACAGTGCTAGAATGTGGCTGTGTTATGTCGAGCTCTGCTATTGATGCCCTGAGTCCTGTTTTAGCTTTGTGTTTCTCGCTTACAATATCATTGAAAAGATATTAGTTAGTCTTATGGAGAAACCTAAGTGCTAAGAAACAGTACACCATGTTTGCTCCTAACTTAAAGTAATGAAACGGATGGAGATCGGAAAAATTGGATAGTATGTGAATGCAAAAGACTCTACCATAAGAGATGTGTGCATATAGTGATAACCACCAGTGAGATTGACCGAAATAACCTTGATTGGTTATGTCCTCACTGAGTACGTGATGACAGAAAAAACAATTTAGTAATGTCAAAATTAAAGGAAGATGTAAACATTAGTAATCTGGCCCTGAGCGAACAAGATGTGAAAATAGATGAATTGGAAAACAAACTTGCGAACCTTTAGTGCAGATTCCTCCCAGATCACCGACCTAACTGAGAAAGTTAACATTTTTACCATGAACATTTAGTGACAAAGTTAAGGAAATAATCTGTTGATAATTAAATCTACTAATACAACAATTAAAATTACTGAAAGAAAACGTCAGGTTGAACAAGTACTTAAAGACATTCCTATACTTAACAGGAGGTCAACTACGAATGAAAATGTTGTTGTAAACTTTCCAAACAATATGATCAGAGGAGAGGCGGCAAACAAAATTAAGACATTGGTGGCTGACACTGAAACGAGAATAATCGGAAAACTGAAACCCAAAATAATGGTAGGCAATGAATACAATGATGAAGATTATGTAATAAATGGTTTGATTCAAAGAAATCGCTGCCTGGACCAAATCCAAAAAATAGAAGATAAGATAAGTGTAGTCCTGAAGAAAAATGCCTCGGCGGGGGGACCACCCACAATGTGCTGAAATGTGATCCTGAAGTTTGGAGGGCTGTTCATGATAATGGGGACAAAGTTTCCTTACGATGGCGTATCTATAACATACATGGTAAGTACCACGTGATCACCTGCTACCACTGTCAGAGGTATGGACATTTTGAAAAAGATTGCAAATGTAAGAAAGAAGATAAAGTCTGCGGGAAATGTTCAGGGAGACACTCCACTAGGGAGTGTAATTCGTAAGTGTCAAAGTGTATGAACTGCACAAAGTTAAACAGACCAAGTGATCATACAGTAAAATCTAGAGACTACGATGCTTTTGACTTGGAACTGAAAAGACTAGCGGAAAATACTGATCATGGTTACTAGAGATGTCATAAACTGTGGCTATGTAAATATAAAATCTGTAGGTAATTAGACTGTTCAAATTTGAGAATTGATAGACGAGAAATATTTAGATATACTAGCATTATTTGAAACGTGGCTAAATAACTAGGACAAGGCAAAGATCACTGAAATGATACCCCCTACACATGCCTTCTTTCACATACCGAGAGAAGGTAGGTAGGTCTGGTGGGGTGTAAGACTCTTTATTCATAAATGTTACTCAAATCTCTAAACGTTGAAAAGAATTAGTGTAACAAGCTTTGAATATACAGAAATAAAATTTATGCCCAAAAATAGAGAATATCCTTTGTAACAATCTACAAACCTCCTAGAACATGATTATCATGGAGAAAAACTAATCAGTTATCTGTGGAGACTTAGATTTTTGTATGGATGACGCATCAAATCCCGACGCTTTGGCATTTAGTGAGTTACTAGAATCATATCGACTGGTGAATGATGTCGACTGTACAACTACTTCAACTGGGCATACGTTAGACTTAGTTTCAAGTGATGACATGAATAATATTGTATCTGATATGAAAGTCGAAGAGAAATGTACTATCTCCCAAGTACACAAACTTATTACGTTTAGTCTACCTCTACAGAAACATGCATTAGTAACGAAAATAAACTTTAGACTTATATCAAATTTTTGGTGCTAGGGCAATTCGTCCCTGGTGAATTTGTCGTTACCCAATTCGTCCCGCTCAATTCATCGTTGCTCAATTTGTCCCCCAGTCAATTCGTCGTTGGGCAATTCGTCCCCAAGTTAAAAGACAATAGGTTGTTTAACTTGGACGGCAGACGAAACATTTAAATGCTGTTCTAGTATATTTTTTCAATTATATATAATGCACGTACAGATCGATAATTCAAATGTCCCACGATTGTTTGCATTGCTATCAAACAAAAGCCAAAACACATATAATAGACTTTTTGCCAAAATAAATGAATTGCTGCAGGATGAAGGCCCAGATTGCATACTTGAGGATTTTGAAAAAGCAGCGCATAATGGATTTCTTGAATCGTTTCCTGCCTCAAATTTACCGTGCTGCTTGTTTCATTTAGGGCAAAATGTGTACAAGCATATAGTTCAAGAAGGAATGAAAAGCAGATATCACCAAGATGACAGTTTCAGCCTTAAAATGCGCTGTTTTCTTGCCCTTGCCTTCTTACCGGTAGATGATGTTGTCGATGGCTACGAGGAACTTGTAGATGATGACGATATGCCACAGTCGGCAGTTTCCTATTTTGAGAATAATTACATAGGACCCCTTAGAGGAAGAGGAGAAATTAGGCGACGTTTTGAACCACCATATCCATTAACTATTTGGAATGTTTGGGATAGATGCATGTCTGGGATTGCTAGAACTACAAATATTTTAGAAGCCTACCAGAGAGCACTAAAAGACACAGTGAATATGAGTCATCCAAATATTTGGAAGCTCATAGATGTTTTGAAATGTGAGGAAAGGTTTGCTAGTTCCAAACTGCAAAAATTCATCCAAGGAGATGAGCCAATGCAAAAGAAAAAATATAGAGACATGAATTTGCGTATAGAAAAATGTTATGGAGAGATATGATCCCAACCAAAAAAATTACCTTTCTGAAAACAATCGCACACAATCTTAAATTTTAGAAATGAAATGCTTAACCAATATTTTTAAGAATTTTATTGTAACTTGTCTACTATTTTCATTATCTATTATCTTGTACTATAAAATTGACTGAAAATAAACACTACACTTTTTTTTATTTATATTGTAACTTCCCCCTTTCCTAAAAAAGATACAATATTAGAAGCAAAGTTTCTAAAAATTACTTTCAAACTAGAATTGTCGTTAGACAATTCTTTTTTCAAGGAGCAAAGTTTTAAAAAGTACTTTTGAACTAAAATTGTCGTTAGACAATTTTTTTTTTTTAAGGAGCAAAGTTTTAAAAAGTACTTTTGAACTAAAATGGTCGTTAGACAATTCTTTTTTTTCTTTAAGGAGCAAAGTTTTGAAAACTACTTTTGAACTAAAATTGTCGTTAGACAATTCTTTTTTTTTTTTTTTAAGAAGCAAAGTTTCAAAAACTACTTTTGAACTAAAATTGTCATTATACAATATCTTTTTTGAGGAAACAAAAAGGGTCCAATATGTAAGACAAAAAGAATGCGAAAATAAATAATTAATCTCGACGATTTGCCCAACGACGAATTGACTTGGGGACAAATTGAGCAACGTTCAATTGAGCAACGACGAATTGCCGTCGACGAATTTGCCGGACATCCAAATTTTTTTCCTACCGTATTTATTGAAGAAGTTACAAAGATAATAAATGATGCTATCAACATTTAGCTAAGTGTGCTAACTGTCTAATGACCACCTATAATAAAGTGAGTAAAAGTGAATGTGATACCATGTGCCCACCGATGGAAAAGACTATAACCGTAAAAGACCAATCTCCTTGGTTTGATGGAGAGACTTTGGTAAAAAAGAGGGAAAAAGACATAAAGAAAGAAATTTGAATAGGTTAAAAACTGAAAGTACTTTGGTAGAATACAAAACTGCTGCGTCTTAATATAACTAACTACTAAGAAGGAAAAAAGTGAATACTATAAGAGAAAGAACCTCGAA
Source organism: Palaemon carinicauda (assembly GCF_036898095.1). Classification (NCBI taxonomy): domain Eukaryota; kingdom Metazoa; phylum Arthropoda; class Malacostraca; order Decapoda; family Palaemonidae; genus Palaemon; species Palaemon carinicauda. The sequence continues at coordinate 11,012,779 of NC_090754.1, forward strand.
GCAGCAACAGACATAAATCAGTTATATCGTCTCCTGAATGGTATAATATGAAATATAAAAGAAAAGAAGCTACCTGATGGATACACTCTAAAAAATTAAGGGTATAAAAGGGGTAGAAAAAGGGTATTTCTAGTGGTTAAAATAGCATACCCTATCGGGGTATATAAGAACTATAATATACCCTTTACAATATACCCATATCAAGGGTATAACATATACTTGAGATACCCTTACTTAGGGGTGTATCGTAGGTAAAGAATACCCTTTTACAGGGTATTTTATACGACATAAATACCCGTGTATATTAATTATAATTTTATAATTAATATCTATTCCACCATTATATAGATGTAGTTATAGCTTATAAGTATATAAAGTAATAAGGTCAATGATTTTAAAAGTTTGGTTTATCAATTTATTATTTCCATTACACTTGAAAATCAAAAGTATATATATACATATATAATATATATATATATATATATATATATATATATATATATATATATATATATATATATATATATATATATATATAAAGACTGATGGCAGAAGCTGCAAAGCAAACCGTACGCAGAAATCTGTGAAAAGAAAATATTTGTTAATGTGTGTGTGCCTAAATATATATATATATATATATATACATATATATATATATATATATATATATATATATATATATATATATATATATATATATATATATATATATACATATATATATATATATATATATATATATATATATCTATATTTATATTTATATATCTATATATATATATATATATATATATATATATATATATATATATATATATATATATATATATATATATAAAAGAAAGGAAAAAATATCATGCATAAATACCTAACTGTCAGCTACCTCAAGTCAAACTGATTAAGAAATCACTGGCGCCAGTGTTTGCTTACAGACTACTCGTAATCTAATCGTAATGTTATTAACGTTTAGCTGAATACGTTGTTTATGGTTTTTTCTTTCCTCCCAGACAGCTTGACGCTCACGCTCTCTCTCTCTCTCTCTCTCTCTCTCTCTCTCTCTCTCTCTCTCTCTCTCTCTCTCTCTCTCTCTCTCTCTCATAATTAAGTACTAATGATAATTTCTTACTTATTTTCCCCGTGTTAGTAATAATGATTTTTTAGACTATCACAGCCTGAATGCAAAACTAATGATGATGTCTGACAATTTTTATTCGTAACGTTGAAGTAGGAAATAATGTTAAGTATGGTAGTTTTGACTTTTAAAATACTGCAGAAATAATGGGGATGAGTAACCTAAAATTTATTCAAGGCAGCATTTCAGATAATAAGAAACATACATACCACATTTTATCATACGTAAAATTATGGTAAAAAGTGTTGTAGGTCACATAAATACCAGAGTCAATGCAAAAACCATAATAATAAAAACAATATAATAATAATATAAGGAGTATAATTATAATAATAGTAATAATAGTAAAAAGAGTAAAGGAATAATAATAATCATAGCAATGTTATTATTATCATTTTATATTGATATCAAAATATAATAATAATAATAATAATAATAATAATAATAATAATAATAATAATAATAATAATAATAACAATAATAATAATAATAACAGTAAAATTAAATGAGATTATGGAAAGCAGTCAGCGAGAGACAGAGGGGAGAAAGAATCCGCCTGGCGAGAGAGAGGGAGGACTTGTCTCAGTTGTCGTGCCTAGTGACGTCACATTAATAACGGCTATCCGAGAGAAAGCTGTACATGAGTTGACAAAGAGCAATTTCATATATATATATATATATATATATATATATATATATATATATATATATATATATATATATATATATGTATGTATATAAGATTAATTGAATTATTATAACTAAAGCAGTTACTAAAGTCTACTAAGTAGTATGTCAAAAGGCTTCGTCTCTGTTTTAACCATCTTTCAGTGCAAACCACCACGTAGGTATATGCTATTTAGAATCATTGTCAAAACGAAATAAAATAATGTAAGTGTCATTCTCGAATAGTTGTGGTTCTTTCACCATAGTTATGACATACAACAGAGACGTACATAGCCGCGTATTTGTATGGTAAACCGCCGCCTTTTTATAAGCATCTACCGGCGTTTTTCTTTCAAGTCAGAGTTGGCGGTATATATACATGTTGGGGACCACTGTCTATGCTTGCATAGATGGACAGTTAGTGTTCTCACCTTGGTTAGCAGTTAACAGGTGAAATGCAGTGTAGATATTATAATCCCGATGACGCTAATTGGAGCAATTTATCTTCACTGCAGAGCACATAAGAGTCCAGACGCCACTGACATTTCCCGCCAAATTCTGGGCCTCTCGAAGAATCTCCAGACGACAACAATACAAATTGCCAAGTACCGCATTTTGTAGGAACTTGCTTCAAAACTATCCATAACTCAAAACCAATATGTTGATTGTAACTTTTTTGGTGCATTACACTATCAATGTAACAATATGGTGATTTAATACAGAGTAAAAGTTAATTTCATGACATGATCACACAAACTTACCAAGCCCATTTTAAGACAAAGTACAATAGAGGGTATATTATTCACAAAAAATACCCTGCCTTCTGGTGTTGAGGGGTATATTTGAGCCTTAGGGTGTTTTACATGTATTTAAACCCCAGCTCAATCGTTATACCCTTTCTGTACCTTGAACTTTTTACAGTGTACAGTGACCAAGAACTAGCAAATAATTTTCTAGTGTTCCTTAAAAACAAAATTGAAAACATAACCCGGTCATTTGTAAATACTCAACATCAGATTAATGATACACCAGGCAAACAGACAAAATTAATACGATTTAACAACATAACACAAGACGACATCACCAGAATTATCAAGAGAGCGAAGAAAACAAACTGCGCGATCAATCCTATGACAATATCTGAAGTAATTGGAGAGAGAGTCTTTTCTAGTCTAGACGAAATAGTAATGTGAATAGCAAATGCAAGAATTGATTAATGTAAGTTTCCTAAATCTGAGAAAATGGCAATAGTCACACCAGTTCTGAAAAATGCACTGGACCACCAGGAATTAAGCTCATATAGACCTATTTCAAATCTATCCTTTGTCTCAAAAGTGCTTGAATATGTAATTCTTGAACAAATAGTCAGCCACTTGGAAGTAATAAAAGCTTTGCCAGACAACCAATCTCCTTACAAAAAACTATACTCTACGGAGACAGCCATCTGCTGTGTTGTAAATGATATGCTAGAAATGTTTGATAAAAATAAATTTGGTATTTTAATATTGTTATGTATTATTGTAATAATATACTATATTACCTCAAATGTTACATGTATTGCGCAACATTGCATCATATTGCATGGGTTAAACATATTCGAGAATGTATATATGTGAAATGATTTGTTTTGATATTAGTATTAAAGCATTTATTAATTACCTTATAGATAGGATGTGATTCTATTTACTTTTGTGTTGCAGTAGTATTTAAGTCTTTTGAGAGCGATGCTCTTTTGTTGGTTAGCAATGTTTTGGTTTGTCAGATTGTTTATGAGACGCTCCACACTTGCAGTTGGGAGTTGGTTGTCACAGAGCAATGTAATCCCAAGTAGTCATTAAATGTATTTTTAAGAATACCCCACCAAGAAAACTCGGCGACATCAAATGGGATCCCCTGGATAATTACTAATAATTCTTCACTCATTACAGGTGAGTGATTAATATGGTGAAATCATCTGACAACTTACGACCAATGCTATATTGGTGACATGAAATGGGATCCCCTGAATAATTACTAATAATTCTTCACTCATTTCAGGTGAGTGATTAATATGGTGAAATCATCTGACAACTTACGACCAATGCTACATTGGCGACGACAAGGAGGATGAATACACGCAGAAGAAACATTGGAGCTTTCTTAGATCAGCGGCCAGGAGCAGAAGAAAAAGCCCAATGAAGATTTCCTAAGCAGCAGAACGGAGGAATATCATCACACAAGCAAACAAAACAAGAACAAGTGAAATTTAAGGTTGGGTAGGCTACAAAACAGGTAGAAAGTCACCTTGTCACTTTAGAACAGTAACCTAATCTAGGTATTAAGGTAAGAATCAAAATGCCTTTTGACATTGAACATCCTTAATGATTTAGCATCACAGTTGAACCCAATTCTGTTGCAACACCATGGCAACAGTGGTGTGAGGAATTTAAGATTTATTTAGAAGCATTAGGGAACATGAAGGATGTTCAAATGAAGGCATTATTATTTCATACAGCAGGTAGAGGAGTTTGGGAAGTGTTTAAGACATTGCAGCCTACAGATGACACAATTAAAGCTGCAATTAAGGCTCTTACCATATATTTTGCTTCTCAGGTCAATAAATTTTTTGAAAGGTATCAATATACAGATCAGGCATATCAGAAAGATAATGAAAGTTTAGATGCATTTTGGACTAGACTAAAGAATTTTGCTGTTTCATGTGAATTTCTAGAGTTAGAAAATGTTATCATAGATCAAGTTATTGCACATTGCACATCACAAGAGCTAAGAAAGAAATTATTGCAAAATAAAGATTTAACATTAGAAAAGGTATTGATAACATTTAGAGTTTTAGAAACATCAAATAGGCAAAGTAATATAATAGGTACTTATACAAGCAATAGAATGGAAAATTCTAAAATTAGTACAATAGGTTCCAAGTGGATAACAATGAGAATCAGAGAAGGAATATGACAAAGCCTAGTCATAGAAAAGTGCCTAACACTAATATTTATAAGTATCAGAATCAGGCCAATACACAAAAACAACAGGAAAAACCCAAGTGTTATAGGTGTAGTAAAACTGATCATCTTGCATACAAAGCAAAGAAATGCCCTGCTATTGGACAAACATACCAGAATTGGAAAAAGATGGGTAACTTTGCAACTGCTTGTAGATTTCCTAAAGAGTATGCAAAGAAAATAAATGCTACAGTTGATACTATTGGTCAAGAGAATAATGCGGAAAATGTTCATGATAATCAGGTTAGGTCCGAAACTGATTTTGCGTTTCGCATTAATTCCATCAACAAAAGTGCAAAGAAACATATCATGGTAGAAGTAATCATAAATGGTAAACCAATTTTGATGTAAGTTGACACAGCAGCCAATGTATCAATTATGTCTGAGAAAACAACTAAAAGCATTCCTAATTTGTTATCAGAAGATACAAATAAAGTTTTGGAAGGTTGTAATGGTTGAAAGGTTGTAATGGTTTTGATATTCAGGTAATAGGTGCTTGGAACGTAGAAGTACAGTACAAAGAACAGAAATTAGAGAGAATGCCATTAACAGTACTAAAAGGTAAAGGACAAACTTTGCTAGGTTTAGATTGGCTACAGAATTTGAAGTTACATTGGCCTAGTATTTTGAAGGTTACAGACAGACAAGATGAACACAAAAAGGAAATGTCTGTGGATAATATATCAGAGTTTCAAGACGTATTTGAAGATAAAATAGGTACAGTAAAGAACGCAAAGGCAATTTTAGTTTTGAAACCTGACAGTGCTCCTATATTTTGTGCTCCCAGACCAGTACCGTATGCATTGAAAAGTGCAGTTGAAACAGAAATCAGGAGATTAGAAAATGAAGGTTCCTGGGAAAAGGTTACATATTCAGATTGGGCTACACCATTAGTTCCTATTGTGAAGGAAAATGGACCGGTTAGGTTATGTAGAGATTACAAAGTAACGTTGAATCCACAACTGCAAGTAGCTCAACATCTATTACCAAATCCCAAAGACATGTTTGCAACTATGTCAGGATGCAGTTTTTTTTTCTAAGTTAGATTTAAGACAAATATTTCAACAGCTTCCCATGGATGAATGTTCACAATAATTATGTACAGTAAATACATCCCTCGGTTTGTTCAGGCCAAAGATATTACCTTTTGGAGTTGCAAGTAGTCCAGCAATATGGCAACAAACTATGGATAAGATTTTTTCAGGAATGCAAGGCGTATTCATTTTTATAGATGATATTTTGGTTGCTGGTAACGACACAAGAGAACATAGAGAAAGATTGCATAGAGTTCTGAAGAAGTGAAAGGAACATAATATTAGAGTAAATAAGAGCAAATGTGTTTAAGAAATTGATTCAGTGGAATACTTAGGTTTTGTAATTAATGACAAGGGTCCATCGAAGATACTACAATGGCAGGGTGTGAAGTTTAAACTATTTGCATATGACACACAATTTTACTTCTCCATAAATGATATACATGACACTACTGAAACTCTAAACCGAATCCTTGATAGTGTTAGAGAATAGGTGACACTTAAACAACTAAAATTAAATGAAAACCAAACTGAATTCATGGTGGTGGGCAAGAAAAACAGCGTGAAAAACTTAGGTAATATTCAAATGAACATAAATATTGACTCGGTGCCGATATCTAGGGAAGTTCAATATCCTGGTGTATTTCTGGACTGTAACCTGTCTCTAAAGACCCAAATGAATAATGTAATGAAATCTGCTGGTTATCATCTAAGAAATATTGCCTTTTTAAAAAAGTACCTGGACGAAAATTCCGTAAAGAAACTTGTGATAAACTGTGTTATTACCAGGATTGACTACTGCAACTTTATCTACAACAATTTACCAAAAGTGCAACTTAATAAATTACAAAACATAATAAACAGAGGAGCAAGAAAATTAAAAGGTGTCCCACCTAGAGAAAGGATCACCACTATACAAATCAATTTACACTGACTGGGAATTAAAGCGAGAATTGAATTCAAAATATGTACGGTAACCAAACCAAGTTATGAGAACTGGTCGTCCAAAATACTTAAGAGAATTACTACATATTGCGCAGACAACAAATCGTGTCGACACGAGAATAGTTACAGATGGCTTCAAACTATTGGAACCTAAATATATGTCTACTATAGGCTCCAGAGCCTTTAAATATGCGGCCCCAAGACTATACAATAGGCTCCCATGAAGTATTCAAATGATTGAAAACATTAAGGTTTTCAAGAGGAAACTGAAGACTTTCTTATTTCATGAGTCTTTTGACAGCGACCATTCAACAATAAATGAAGAATATGAGACATGAAACGTCAAATACTCTGAACGAATAAGATAAAACGACAGTGGAGGTCCTGTAGAGAGTGGAATTCCCCTGCTGTATGGGACCGGAAAAGCAGCCATCAAATTAGAGTAAAATAAGTTCTTAATTGTTAGGTTACAGACACAGGTGCAGAAAGTGAGTTTTCGCAAATAAATACTGCACTAGGGCGGGCTAACCCCTAATCTAAAAAGTCACTGACCCTTGCCATGAGCGGGTGCCAGAGCTGATAATCAACACAGTAAATACTGCCTGATATATATATTTTTTTTTAATTTACTTTCTACAATAGTTTATAATCATATGTACAGTGTACAATATAATTACACGCATGTACACTACGTACTGGGCACAGTAAGGTTACAGTACTGCAATCAGCAACCCCTTACTGTTCTGTATAACAAAAGTTGTTCCTATCTAGTATTACTGAACTGTAACCTATTGCTCACTAACATTGTAGTGTATATTACTGAAATATATGGACAATAATATTACTACATTACAGCTTAAAAGTACTTACTGTAAGTGTTCGATGTTTTCGTGCATGACTCGTAACCTACGTCGCTACTCTGGAAGCATGACGCAATTTCCTATGTGTTGTCTCTTGCACAGTATACTATCAATACTTTCTTAAACAAAAATACAGCTTATTTGATAAACTAAAAACTTAAATACCTCAATGATAAGGTTTATTTTAAATGAATAAACAAAAACTGTGCATTCAATTACTTTTCAACAGCTGATCTCTCGCTCAATCGATCTATCGATCGATTATTCAATTACGTTTCGGAAGCATAATTGCATTCTAGAAAATTATGATTATTTAAATAGTTAAGTGAGCTTTTATAAAACATTTATGTAGTCTGGTTTTAAATTTCGGGTGTATTTTGTCAATCTAAGTGTTTTGGGTGCAGTGATCAGATCAGTTGGTCTGAAAACAGCACCCAAAATCCTTAGATTAATAAAATACACCCGAAATTTAGAACAAAAGAATATAAATGCTAAATATAAGCCCAATCACCTATCAAAATAATCGTTATTTTCTAAAATCTAATAAAACTTCTAAAAAAAATTTAATATTTGGAGAGAGAGAGAGAGAGAGAGAGAGAGAGAGAGAGAGAGAGAGAGTGTGTATATCTATTTACTGAGGAGAGAGAGAGAGAGAGAGAGAGAGAGAGAGAGAGAGACAGTATTAGTTCTCTCTTATTCGATGTCAGGATGCCAGAAAACTGAATATGAATGATTTTGAGTTTTCTGGCATCCTGACATCGAATAAGAGAGAACTAATACTCTCTCTCTCTCTCTCTCTCTCTCTCTCTCTCTCTCTCTCTCTCTCCAGAAAACTGAATATGAATGATTTTGAGTGTTCTGGCATCCTGACATCGAATAAGAGAGAACTAATACTCTCTCTCTCTCTCTCTCTCTCTCTCTCTCTCTCTCTCTCTCCTCAGTAAATAGATATACACTGTACAGAGAGGACTAAGCCCAGCTGGGTGTAATGATAGGTGGTGGCGCTCAGCGCTGGCAGTGTAAAGGAGGGCAGGGCTATTTAAATTCATCGCCCAGTTTCAATTTTGACAGGATTTTTATGAAAATTTTTATTTAATAGCCATTGCATTGTTCTGGGACATCCCAATGCTATTGCTAACTACTAAAAATCAAATTCTTAAGGTTGGTTAAACAATCATCCCAAAAACCAAAACAGCTGGGCAAGAAAACCTAATTGACAAGACCCGAATGCGAATATATATATATATATATACATATATATATATATATATATATACGTATATATATATATATATATATATAAATATATATATGTATATATATATATATATATATATACATATATATATATATATATATATAGTATACATATAACTATATACATATCATATGTATATTAATACAGTGGAACCTCTACATCCGATCGTATCTACATCCGAATTTTCCAACATCCGAAGTAAAATTTGAGCAAATTTTTGACTCTACACCCGAATTTTATTTCGACACACGAAGTAGCAATTTTCGTCGTACCGGTTGTATCCGAATTTTTCGACACGCGAAGTACAATTCGAACACGTTCCGACTCTACACCCGAATGTTTTTTTCGACACCCGAAGTAAACAATACTCGTACGCGTAGTCTGTGCTCATAGCGCCTGAAGTGTTTTTTATTTCCGCCGATAGAAGGCAGCACATCGACCTCGGAGGGACGCTCAATTAGCGCGGCTTGGGTCAGTCCTCTGTTCTCGTCGGCTTCGTGCGGTTGTGCTCTTTGCGTTGTGGTATTAACCGTGAATTAATCGTGATTTTTTACGTGCATCCATTAACGATAATTTACGTAAATCATGGGTCCAAAAAGGCTTAGTTTTGCCAGTGGTAGTGGTAGTGGTGAGAAAAGGAAGAAGGAAATGCTTTCTATAGAAATTAAGCAGGAAATTATTGAAAAACATGAGCGTGGCATCCGCGTGAGTGAACTTGCTAAACAGTATGGCCGTAATATGTCGACGATCTCGACAATCCTTAAACAGAAGGAAGCTATTAAAGCAGTGAAACCTTCTAAGGGGATCACTATAATTTCCAAACGCCGTACCCCTATCATAGAAGAGATGGAACGACTTCTACTAGTGTGGATTAAGGACAGAGAGATCGTTGGCGACACCATCACCGAAACCGTTATCTGCGAGAAGGCGCACGCCATCTTTACGGACTTGAAGGAGGAGAGCTCTGTGGGTGATGCTGGGGAGAGTTCAACCGAGCCTTCCTTAGATGATTTCAAGGCATCTCGTGGCTGGTTCGAGAAATTTAAGAAACGGTCCGGGATTCATTCAGTTGTTCGCCACGGAGAGGCTGCTAGTGCGGACACAAAGGCTGCAACTGACTTTGTTAAGAAATTCGAAAATATCGTAAAGGAAGAAGGCTACGTAGAGCAGCAGGTGTTCAATTGTGATGAAACTGGGCTGTTTTGGAAGAAGATGCCGAGTCGAACCTACATCACTGCTGAAGAGAAGAAATTGCCTGGGCATAAGCCAATGAAGGATCGGTTGACTCTTGCTCTATGTGCCAACGCTAGCGGGGACTTTAAAGTTAAGCCCTTGCTTGTTTACCATTCAGAGAACCCTAGGGCCTTTAAAGCACACAACGTCGATAAGGATCAGCTTCATGTTTTCTGGCGATCCAACTCGAAGGCCTGGGTCACTAGGCAATTCTTTGTGCAATGGGTAAACCAAGTTTTCGGTCCTTCTGTGAAGAAGTATCTTCATGAGCAGAAATTGCCTTTAAAGTGCCTGCTATGCCTTGACAATGCACCCGCTCACCCCCCCGGACTTGAAGATGATATCTTCGATGAATTCAAGTTCATAAAGGTGCTGTATCTTCCACCAAATACCACCTCTATCCTCCAGCCCATGGACCAGCAAGTCATCTCTAATTTTAAGAAGCTGTACACCAAGCACTTATTCAAGCAGTGCTTTAATGTCACGCAAAGCACCAACTTAACTTTGCGTGAATTTTGGAGGGGCCACTTCAATATCGTGCACTGCTTAAAGATCATTGATCAGGCTTGGGTGGGATTAA
>NC_090754.1:11028485-11033485 GCF_036898095.1 Palaemon carinicauda
GAGGACCGGGTAATTAACTACCCTTCCCTCTCTTTTCCCCTACCTTTTCTCTGTATCTATCAGTGCCGGTCCACTTCCGCTACCCTGCCGGCAACAGCTGTCAGGGTACCCTAGTATCCAGTCTGTCTCATTGATTGACGCCAGTGCTGAAATACCTTCACCGGTTGCTTGCCGACTGCCAGGGGCCGCCGACGTGCCGGTGATCTGCCATCATCCAGAAGCTCCTATTCTCTCTGCCACAAAGACTCATGACAGGGAGGGGTTCCCACCCTCGATGGAGATTCGCCAGCGCCCGGCGCGTTTCCGGCATGCCCCTACGCTGCCGGCACCACCTAATCATATTACTTCAGTGGACTGTCACCTCTCTAGTGATTATTGTATAACTATATACGATAGCCAGTACATCTATGGTACAGTACTTGCCCTAGGCAGAAAACTATGAAGTATAGTTATGCAGTAAAAATATTTCCAGCACACTCTGTGCATCCATGCACAGTCCCTTGCCTGGACCTATCTGAATAGGGAGGGATCATTTCACTCCCTTTTATCCTAAACTGAATGAATTCAGTTTCTTCCCCCCTTACCATGACAAATTCTCCAAAGGAAGTCTAAGCTGTGCTTAATCCATTATGGATATCCCTTCCATCTCCAAGGCTCTTTAAGAGCCCCTAGAATTAGTTGTGGTGTGGGGTCACGGCAATTGGCTGGGCGGGATGCACATGTATGTGTCTTTTCTGCTTCTTTTCCAGCTTACCTATCCTAAGCTTACACACAAAAAGGAATCTTATATTGAGTTAAATAACTTTAATTCTAATCTAAGATTACTTTAAGTCTTTACTTTAAGTCATTGTACATGACTCATTCCCCCTTTCTTTTACAGGGGGAGTATATCCGGTATGAGAGCGCCTTCTGCAGCGTTCGGCGCCCGGACTTCTACAGCCACCTGGAGTGCCGAACCCACGCCAGCTGTTCCATCTCCAAGGGAACTCTCCGGTATTGGTACCCGCAGGTCTGCACCGTTTGCGAGGACCTGCTCCACGAGGCGTTTGAGGACCCTCCTTCAGCGGAGGCCAGGGACGATGCCCGAGAGAAACTGCGCAAATGGGTGCATGGTTTCCAAAAGAACGCCACGGGGCCCTTTCTCCCGAGTGAGAAGATGAGACCTTTGCTCTTCCCAAAGGCATCTGCAGATGCTGTCATCCCCAAGGCAGAGATCCCCTGCGTCCAGCTGACGGTCGAACCTGATATATCGGACGCACTGCAAGACTTCCATCTTGACGAGGTGTCGGACACCACCGAAAGGACCCTGATGGCCGAGGGTCAAGAAGAGGAGGAGCATGTGGAGGCTCCGGACTCCGAGGGCGAAGTTGACCGTGGCCCCTCTGTTACTTCAGTTGCTGTAACAGAACCGATCCCCTCTACCTCTTCTACTCCTACTCTTACTCCATCGTTACTGGAGAACCAGGACAGTCGCCAGGCCCTAGTGGCCCTCCTGGACGAGAGGTTCCGAAAAGAACAAGAGTACCCCAAGAGGGAGATTCTCCATCTGTCGAAGCAGTAGGTCAAGAAGATCAATGTCAAGGATCTTCCCCCATGCTCAGTGACCAACCCCTGGAGGCATGCATAGCACATGCCAATTACAAGTGGACGAATCTTCGTCAATGACATGCTAGGCGCCGTCCCCCTTGAAGAGGTGGAGTTTTAGCCTAGCTTTGAGTCGTATCCGTATTGTTACATCCGTCTCAATACCGAGCCAGCTTCCAAGGAGGAAACCGAGCCTAAGGAGGTCATAGTCTTTGACCACACCAAGGCTCAATCTCTTCTGGCCGGCAGCCTTAAGAACAAGGGCTACACCAACTCTAAGGTGCTGGCCCTTAGCAAGGAACACCCATCCTTTCTTGCTCCTGCCACCATGGTCTTCGCCTTTGCTGAAAAGTCCTTGCTGGCAGTGTTGAAAGCGGTGGAGGAGAGGAAACCTTGCTGTACATTGGAGGAATGTAGGCCCCTCTCCCTCGTCCTACCTCCCGACGACAAGAACTGGAAAGACGTCCAGTTAACTTTCTCGGTAGGAAAGTTGGAGGCTGACGTAGCAGGACGTCAGTTTAACGGGAACCTCTGCAAGCTCTCCAAATACCTTCTGCGTCGGGAGCTGGATACGAAAGAGAGACTGGCCGCCTCCCTTTCTCACCAAGTGCAATTGGAGACAATGTCCGGGGACACTCGGACCCCACACATGTATATGGTCTTAGCTAAGACCCATCTCGCCACCCTGACGAAGAACTTTTATAGCTTCATCAGGGCTCGGAGAGCCTGTAGAGATTTCGTGTTTGCGGACGCTACCGTCAAACACAAACCCCGGAAACTGATCTCCTCCAACATTTTGGGGGAGAGACCTCTTCCCCAATGATCTCGTGAAAGAGATTGTAGACAGAGCCGCCACCGAGAACCGGAACCTTCTTAACAAGTGGGGCATGTCTAGAAAGAGGAAATCTTCTAAGGTTGAGGGCCCCCAACCTAAGAAGAAATCTAACAAGCCTAGGTCCTAGCACCGACAGGCTAAGCGCCAGTTTCCGGCACCTGCTACTCCCCAGTTGGTGGCTCAGCCCAAACAGACCTTTCAGTTGGTCCCTCAGCCGGTGGTGGCTCAGTCACCAGTCTTCACACCTGCCTATGAAAGACAGTGAACTACCTTTCGTCCCAAAGGTAGAGGCTCCGGCAGAGACTCCTCTCGACGCCCTTCCAAAGGGAGAGGAGGGAGGGAAGCAGGTGGCCGAGGTGGCAAACCCTCGGGAAACCAGAAGCAATGAAATGCTTCTGGTGAGAGGGAGACTGCCTCTTCCAGGATCGTTGGACCTTCGATCCTTGGGCTCACAGTATCATCAAGAACGGACTAGGGTGGAGTTGGGTAACACCATCTCCAACCTTCCATCAATTCTTCCAACACTCCACCCCCATCCTGGAAGAATACGTCCAAGAACAAGAAGGTGATCAAGAGGGTAAAGTCCACCAGGTTCCAGGGAAGACTGTTCTGTGTTCCCAAGAAGGACTCCGACAAACTCAGAGTCATTCTGGACTTGTCCCCTCTCAACAAGTTCATCGTGAACAACAAATTCAAGATGCTAACTCCTTAGCACATCAGAGCCCTACTGCCCCAAAAGGCATTCACAGTCTCGATAGACCTGGCGGACACCTACTGGCACATTCTAATAAATCGCCAGGCCTCCTCCTACCTAGGATTCAGGCTTCAAAGAAGGCAATACGCCTTCAGAGCCATGCCCTTTGGACTCAACATAGTTCCAAGGATCTTCACAAAGCTCGCAGAAACGATCGTCCAACAGCTACGCCTTCAAGGCATCCAGGTGATGGCTTACCTGGAACATCTGGGTTTCAAAATCAACACCAAGAAGTCTCGAATTTCTCCAGCTCAGAAGTTTCAATGGCTAGGAATCCATTGGAACCTTCAGTCACACCGTCGTTCCATCACTCCGAAGAAAAGGAAGGAAATAGCATGATCTGTCAAGAGACCCTAAAATTCAAACGGATTTCAAGACGTCAACAGGAGCAGGTGCTCGGCTCCTTCCAGTTCACTTCAGTGACAGACCCAGTGCTACAAGCACAGCTGAAGGATGCATTGGGAGTCTGGAGAAGATACGCATCCATCCCTCGAAGAGATCTCAGGCGACTTCTACCAACCAGGCTTCGTTCACTCCTAAATCCATGGTCGGAGGCAAAGAACTTGAAGAAATCAGTCCCCCCTCAACCACCACCTCCGTCGGTTGTTATCCACACGGATGCATCGCTATAAGGATGGGTGGGGGGTCACTCCCCTCAACGACAAATTCAAGGAACATGGTCTCCCCTATTCAAGACATTCCACATCAACTTTTTGGAGGCCATGGTGGTCCTTCTTTCTCCGAAGAGGCTGTCTCCACGACCCTCGTCCCACATCCGTCTAACTCTGGACAACGCCGTTGTAGTCAGATGTCTCAACTGTCAGGGCTCAAGATCGCCCCAACTCAATCAAGTGTTACTGCCCATCTTCCACCTAGCGGACAAGAAGAGATGGCACCTCTAAGCAGTTCACCTTCAAGGATTCCGCAATGTGACGGCGGATGCTCTATCAAGGACAGCCCCGATAGAGTCAGAATGGTCCCTGGACGCAGACTCATTCTCCTTCATCTCTTGCCAAGTCCCGGAACTGCAGATCAACCTCTTCGCGACGAGCGACAACAAACAACTTCCTCGTTACGTGGTCCCTTACGAGGACCCCAGAGCGGATGCAGTGGACGCCATGTCCCTGGACTGGAACAGATGGTCCAAGATTTACCTGTTCCTTCCACCCAACCTTCTGCTGAAAGTCCTCACCAAGCTGAGAACCTTCCAAGGAACAGCAGCCCTAGTGGCACCCAAGTGGCCGCGGAACAACTGGTTCCCTCTAATCCTGGAGTTACAACCCAAGATAATTCCCCTGCCTTACCCAGTTCTATCCCAGCAAGTTCAGAAGTCGATTGTCTTCGCTTCATCAAGGAAAACCCGAGACATACATCTCATGATTTTCTCTCCCTAGCCGTTAAGAAGAGGTTTGATATTTCGAAGAAAAGTTTGGACTTCCTAGAGGAATACAAAACTTAATCTACCAGAAGGCAATACGAGTCTTCCTGGAAGAAATGGGTGTCCTTCGTCAAGGCAAAAAATCCTACGGAAATCTCTATAGACTTTTGTCTGTCCTTCTTTATTCACCTTCATGGACAGGGCTTGGCAGTCAACACGATTTCTACCTGCAAATCGGCCTAGACAAGACCACTACTCTATGCCTTCCAGATCGACCTGTCCGACGACATCTTTAACAAGCTGCCAAAGGCATGTGCTATACTCCGTCCTGCACCTCCACCGAGACCCATCTCCTGGTCTCTCGACAAAGTGAAACATCTGACTCAAAAAGTAATTTTCCTTTTTGCTCTCGCCTCGGGAGCCTGAGTCAGTGAGATTTTGGTTTTATC
>NC_090754.1:11038485-11043485 GCF_036898095.1 Palaemon carinicauda
TATGACTACCTTCAGATATTTTTTATTTTTTTTTCCTTCCGGAAGAATTAACTATCAATTAAATAATAAAAAACAATTCAGGCTAAAAAGTGAGTTTATTTTTACATATATTTAGTATCTTTAGGTTCCATCAAAAAGCAGTATAATTCACTACAATTTATTTATTATTAGATAACCATACAGAAATGCGTCCAGGGTAAATGTAAACTTCACGGGGTTCACGTCATGGTCGACAAACGTCATTCTGTCCCTATATTCCAGGTCTATATTTCAGTTCCCATCATGCCCACAAAATTGAGACGATATTTCTCGATACAAAGTAAGACAATAATGCGGAGTAAATGCTTCAATCCATTTTTCTTAATTAGGTCTGTGTCTCAAAGTCTGGTGGTTTCTGTTTTCTATTAATCAGAAGCCTAGTTCTTTAGTTATATTAAAAAGGAGGGTTTTATAGGCCTTGAAATAGATAGTAGTTAGTTTAAACTCAGGAAAACTGGAAGTATAAAGATCGAGGAACTGTTAAAGATGCACCAAAGAGCGTAGATTTAAGGGCAGCCTACCACTTATGTTGCAGGTAATAGGGTGGCTGGAGCACCAGCCACCCATCGATATACTACTGGTAGAGAGTTATGGGGTCTTTTTACTGGCCCGACAGTACTAAAGCGGATCCTTCTCTCTGGTTACGGTTAATTTTTCCTTTGCCTACACACACAGCAAATAGTCTAGCCTATTCTCAACTTATTCTCCTCTGTCCTCATACACCTGACAACACTGAGATTACCAAACAATTTTTCTTCACCCAAGGGGTTACTGTACTGTAATTGTTCAGTAGCCACTTTCCTCCTGTTAAGGGTAGAAGAGACTCTTTAGCTATGGTCAGCAGCTCTTCTAGGAGGACACTCCAAAATCAAACCATTGAGGACACTCCAAAATCAAACCATTGTTATCTGGTCTTGGGTAGTACCAAAGCCTCTGTCCCATGGTCTTCCACGGTCTTGGGTTAGAGTTCTCTTGCTTGAAGGTACACTCGGGCACGCTGTTCTTTCTTGTTTCTCTTCCTCTTGTTTTGTTATAGTTCTTGTAGTTTCTGTAGGAGATATTTATTTCAATATTGTTAGTCTTGAAAAAAATTTCTTGTTTTCTTTCCTCACTGGGCAAATTTCACTATTGGAGCCGCTGGGCTTATAGCATCTAGCTTTTCCCACTAGGGTTGCAGTTTAGCAAGTATTAATGATATTGATAAAATAATAATAATAATAATAATAATAATAATAATAATAATAATAATAATAATAATAATAATAATTATTATTATTATTATTATTATTATTATTATTATTATTATTATTATTATCCAAAAGTGGAGAACAAAATTGGCCATATGCATATATTTATGAATAATATAAGTATATATATAACAAAGCATTGAACATTTCACGGAAACATGTATGCTTATGAATAATGTATCATAAAGATTTAAGAATTGTATAATTAAAAGGTGTAACAAAAAACTACAGGGTATTTGATTAATTCAGAACCAAAGAGAACAAACAAAATCTTTGTCATGTTCCTTTGCATTCAATTCTAAGACCAAAGGGAGTGAGAGGAAATCCAACAGGCGAGGGTTCGGTTCCTCCATAGCAGGGACTGGGATAAATGTCTAGGAGCCAAAACTCAGTAAAAATAGAGAGTAGGAGGAAATAAACATGAGGCTAAAAGAATGAATAATTACCTAACTAAATCATATTGGAAAAGGGGTGAAATTTTCATAGGGCCAAAGGTATGAACTACCGTAGTAGTGAAATTGAAGATATTCATCAAGCTTTATTGTATCAATTAAGTTACATACAAGAAATGAATCTATTTACTGTTATTCGGGGAGGTACTGGTATTCCAGTCGAAACATATTGCACAAGCGCAGGAGTTCCCCTTCTTCATCTCTAATATTTATTTACAAGACGGCGTTGATTAATCATCTATATATATATATATATATATATATATATATATATATATATATATATATATATATATATATATATATATATATATATATATATATATACATATATATATATATATATATATATATATATATATATATATATATATATATATATATATATATATTTATATGAGCACACACACATATGTATATATATATATATATATATTTATACGTATATATATAAACAAGAAATCACAAATAAAAAATCGTTAATTGACTGAAATAAGTATTTACTACCCACAAAATATTAGTATGCAAGCTATCATTTCTTATGTAATACTGAATTGCCTTGTTAACGAGTATTTTGAAATAAGTGAAACTGCAATAAATGTATATAAGATATATTAGATTTCTGTGACTTGAGTATATAAAGAAACAAATTTATTTTCAAGCTAATTCAATTTATGCGCGCGCGAGAGAGAGAGAGAGAGAGAGAGAGAGAGAGAGAGAGAGAGAGAGAGAGAGAGAGAGAGAGAGAGGTTGTTCAGATCCTTACTTTCACGCCCTTTCAAAATAAGAAAAAAAAAAGACAGTAGCCTGCATGAAGAGTTGAAAGATTTGAGAGTATCCTAAAATAAGACTTTCTGTTTTTTTTTTTTTTTTTTTTGGTCCTATAAACATTTATTATTATTATGATTATTATTATTATTATTATTATTATTATTATTATTATTATTATTACTACCCAAGCTACAACCCTAGTAGGAAAAGAAAGATGCTATAAGCCCAAGGGCTCCAATAGGGAAAAATAGCCCAGTGAGGAAAGTAAATAAAGAAATAAATAAATGATGAGAATAAATTAACAATAAATCATTCTAAAAACAGTAACAACGTCAAAACAGATATGTCCTATATAAACTATTAACAACGTCAAAAACAGATATGTTATATATAAACTATAAAAAGACTCATGTCAGCCTGGTCAACATAAAAATATTTGCTCCAACTTTGAACTTTTGAGGTTCTACCTATTCAACTACCCGATTAGGTCACAGCTGGAATAAAACTTCTAGAATACTGTGTAGTATTAAGCCTCATGATGGAGAAGATCTGGCTATTAGAATTAACTGCCTGCCTAGTATTACGAACAGGATAGAATTGTCCAGGGAGATCTGAATGTAAAGTATGGTCAGAGTTATGAAAAATCTTATGCAACATGCATAATGAACTAATTGAACGACGGTGCCAAAGATTAATATCTAGATCAGGAAAAAGAAATTTAATAGACCCTAAGTTTCTGTCCAACAAATTAAGATGAGAATCAGCAGCTGAACACCAGACAGGAGAAAAATACTCAAAAACAAGGTAGAATGAAAGAATTAAAACACTTCTTCAGAATAGAGTGATCACCGAAAATCTTGTATGACTTTCTCAATAAGCCATTTTTTTTTTTTTTTTTTTGCAATTGAAGAAGACACAGACCTAATGTGTTTCTCAAAAGTAAATTTTGCTGTCGAGAATCACACTTAAAATTTTAAAAGAGTCACACAAATTGAAAGAAACATTATCAATACAGAGATCCGGATGTTGAGGAGCCACCGTCCTTGACCTACTTACAATAATACTTTGAGTTTTATTAGGATTCAACTTCATACCCCCTAATTTGCACGATACACTAATTTTAGCTAAATCTTTATTAAGGGATTCACCAACCCCAGATCTACATTCACGGGATGGAATTGATGAGAGAGAGAGAGAGAGAGAGAGAGAGAGAGAGAGAGAGAGAGAGAGAGAGAGAGAGAGAGAGAATACTACAATAATACTTCAAATAAACTGTCCACGAATATGTGAAGATAATGTCAAAGCCACATTCTTCGTAATTGTTAAGGGTGTGAATGACATTGAACGGAATATATACACGTATCGGTAAAGTGTGTCAGTGAATCTGCTATTATTTACAAAGAATTACTCATTAAATAGTCCTTAAATAAAGTGAAACGGGAACCTCATTTCAATAATAGTTCATGTTATTATCAGACATGATATGAGTATCGAGTTATTCGGCTATTTACAGGTAAACCAACGTTATCAGTCGTTTGTGTGTTAGAAGTAAAAAGTGGAAGTCAAAAAATCTTTAGAGTAGTATTTCCATCATCCAAAGAAATAAATCTGAATGTTGGAAAGTGATCCTTACATAGCACCAACTAGATTTAAAAAAAAAATTCTCGGACTGACATGAACCTATTATCCTAAATCCTGAATCCCACCCCTCTCTTATTCCAATTATATCACCTGATCCAGCAAAGGGCCGTGAGGATTTCCGTTGTTCCATTCCTCTCCATCGATCTCACCCCAACCCCTTTTCATTCCCTTTACGAACGGATTTTTTCAAAATTCTTCTCGGACTTGATTTGTTTTGACCTTCGGGACTACAGGCACTGATTTCTCTCATAGTATATATATATATATATATATATATATATATATATATATATATATATATATATATATATATATATATATATATATATATATACATATATACTGTATATGTGTACATATATACTGTATATATATATATATATATATATATATATATATATATATATATATATATATATACATATATATATATATATATATATATATATATATATAAATTATATATATATATATATATATATATATATATATATATATATATATATATATTTATGTATATATATATATATATATATATATATATATATATATATATATATATATATATATATATATGTATGTACATATATATATATATATATATATATATATATATATATATATATATATATATATATATATATATATCGTTTGCCACTGTTTTACACTTATATAAATTCAACTTTTTTATTTTTTATTTCGTTCGAATTTATACCTACAATTCACTTTCGTATGAAACAGTTTGGTAAACAATCCTTAGAAAAATATTGAATTATCTACCCAATCTTTTGAAGACATCCCCTTGCCTATCTTGCTTCATGTATTTTGATTCACCTCTTCCTTCAGATTA
>NC_090754.1:11048485-11050985 GCF_036898095.1 Palaemon carinicauda
TTTTGTGCTCAGAAACTTTGGTTTCTAATATGAGACACTCATCTGAGCTCCTTTTAAATGGTTTTAAGAAGCCAATTATGTTGAAACATCAGGGGAATCGCGGTGTATAATAGGACTGAGTACCCTGCTTCTCATAAGTCCTGTAATGAATATGGATGTCATGAGGTTCAGGTAATAAAAGTTTGTGGCAGGCATAACAGCTTTTTTTTTGTGTACAATTTACCGGAATCCAGACATGGATGATTCTATCTTTGATTGTCTTCTTATCATTATGTCTAAGATACAAGAAGATGATAGAAAGGCTTCTTTTGTCTTTGTTGGTGATTTCAACCCTCACCATAGGGAGTGGTTAAGTTCTATCTCTCCTACCGATCGTCATGGCTTGAGAACTTTAGACTTTGCCTCTGAATCAGGCTGTGAGCAAATCAAAAGTGAAGCTACTCACATGTCTGGTAATTGCTTGGTCCTCGTATACACTGACTGCCATGGTGTTATAACTAGTAAGGTTGGTTCTCCAGTCGGAACATCTGATCATGCTTTGATTTCATTAGTAGTGAAGACTGAGCAGCCTGTCCCTGATATATCATACTCTTGTAAAATTTATATGAAATCTCAAGCAGACTGGAATGGGATTTTGCATGATCTTTTATGCTTGTATTGGTCAAAATTATATAGTAGTGTTTATCCTGTTGTCCCTTTGAATGAGAATCTAGTCAACATAACTGATTGGTGTATCCCCTCTCGTGTGCTAAGATACCGAGTGGAAGACAAACTGTGGTTCACTGATGATTGTAGATGTGCTTATTTGGAGAAGCAGGAGGCCTATCATCTTTGGAAGGCTAACAAATCAGATTTGACATGGAATAACTATACTCAGCTTAGAGCTTTTGCTCAGAGAGTTTATGCTTCAACTGAAAAGGAATACTCTTCAACCATAAAAGAAACCCTTTCTGGTACAACTCAGGAACATAAATGGTGGTCTACCCTTAAATTTGCACTCTTTGGTGTATGTGCAACAGTTCCTCCTTTACTTAAACCAGATCAGTCACTCACTGT
Organism: Palaemon carinicauda; assembly: GCF_036898095.1. Taxonomy (NCBI): domain Eukaryota; kingdom Metazoa; phylum Arthropoda; class Malacostraca; order Decapoda; family Palaemonidae; genus Palaemon; species Palaemon carinicauda. The sequence continues at coordinate 11,049,542 of NC_090754.1, forward strand.
TAAAGGGGAAAGACAACCCTTTTAGAGTATGTTTTTGACAGTATACTGAGTAATGAAACACTTGAACTTCCTCATTCCTATTTTCCTGAGGCTAAACTGACGAGTTTAGCTTTTATATCTAATGAAATTATTGATGGACCATGATGCATATGGTGTAGACCCAAATGGTATTTTTCCTTTTTTTTTTATAAAGACTGCAGATTTCTTAGCTGCAAAGTTACCTGCTATTTTGCGCAAGTTAGCAAGGAGAGGATCTTTTAGCACTTGTTGGAGAATTGGTAATTTTACTCCTCTATGTAAATCTGTTTATGGTACCTCAAGTACAACTGATTACCGCCTAATTTCTCTAACTCATTTTATCTAAAGTTTTGAGCGTCTTCTGGCAAAACGTCTTAACAGGTTTGCTGAAGGTAATCATCTATTCCCCAGTTTGTAATTTGGTTCTCGTAAAGGCTTTGGAGCATGTGATACCCTTCTTACAATCTCCAATGCAGTACATAAATCCCTTTGATTGTGGTCAGGAAGTTCGTAAAATTGGCCTTGATTTAAGTGCTGTCTTTGACCGTGTTAATCATGCGGCCCTTGTTTTCAAACTCGAACAGTTGGGAGTGGGTGGGTCGTTTTTTTGCAATATTATTAATTTTTTAAAATAATAGGTCTCAAAGAGTTTTGTTGATGGGCACCATAGAGTATAGCAATGTAATACCTGGTGTTCCACAGCGTAGTGTTCTTAGCCCTTTACTTTTCATGCTATATACACATGACATATGGTTTGAAATAGAAAACAAGCTTGTTGTATATGGAAATGATGTTACTCTCTTTGCATCAATTCCATACCCTGTATGTAGATCTGGGGTTGCTGAATCCCTTAATGAAGGTGTAGGTAAAATTAGAGCATGATGCAAATCATGGGGGGTATAAAGTTGAATCCTAACAAAACTCAAAGTATGATTGTAAGTAGTTGAAGGACAGTGGCTCCTCAACATCCGGATCTCAGTATTCATAATGTTTCCTTAACTTTCTATGACACTTTTAAAATTTAATTGTGATTCTCGACAGCAAATCTACTTTGGAGAAAGACATTAGGTCTGTCTTCTTCAATTGCAGCAAAAATTGGCTAATTGAGAAAGTCTCTCAAGATTTTCGGTGATCACTCTATTCTGAAGAAGTGTTTTAATTCTTTCATTAAACCTTGCTTCAACTATTGTTCTCCTGTCTGGTCTTCAGCTGCTGATTCTCATATTAATTTGTTGGACAGAAACTTACGATCAATTAAATATCTTATTCCTGATCTCGATATTAATCTTTGGCGCTGTCGTTCAATTAGTTCATTATGTATGTTGCATATGATATTTCATAATTCTTACTACCCTTTACATTCAAATTACCTGGACAATTCCATCCTTTTCGTAATACTAGGCAGGCAGTTAGTTCTAATAGCTAA
>NC_090754.1:11063485-11065985 GCF_036898095.1 Palaemon carinicauda
CAGTCCGTCGGTCCCTATCATCAAACCTCTTAAAAAAAATTGTCGCATCTTTCAGTGCAGTGTTTGGCATGAAGGAAATTACTAATAATTTCTTATTCGGGGTCGATTAAGTGCGACTAATTAGTAAAGTTCTCAGCGAATTCTATTCATAAGGCATTGGATTCTGATGGATTACGCATGGTCAAGAGAAAGAGATGGTCTACTCAATGAGGTATCGCAGGAACTTATCCATTAGGTGGCAATGTAGTTAGGTGAGACGATAATGTTGGGCCACTGGCTTCAGGGCTATTTGTCAATGTAATATCAGAGTCGGAGGAACGTTTTTTTAAGTTTGGGGTTAGGGTGCTAAAGTTTGAAAAGGCGCTGACAGTGTGGTGTTTGGGGGGCCTACTTGAGATATTTTGTTTACAATGTAACACCCTTAGATGTAATATCCTGGCATCTGACAGCAGACTGTGGCAACGACAAAAATATATTTTTTGCACAATTTATGTGTGACACACTACAATCTCTAGTAACAATAAAATCCGGAAAAGTTATCGATTACCTCTTAGTGTACGAAAAAAAATCAACGAAGAAAGATAAAGAAATTCAAAAAAAAAAAAATAAAAACAATTTCACAAAATTATTTGAATAAAGGATAAAATTGCAGAATTAGATACAAATCTGAATAACAAAGAATAAAAATTCCATTAAGTGAGAGAGAGAGAGAGAGAGAGAGAGAGAGAGAGAGAGAGAGAGAGAGAGAGAGAGAGAGAGAGAGAGAGAGAGAGAGAACGGAAAAATAAAAATTTAGAAAAAGAGATGTTTGGGTTCAAAACCATTTCCTGGGCAGAATTCAACCATGTATTAGGAAAGGGAAAAATAAATGGGTAAAATTGCCGAAAAGAAAACAGAAAGTACTAAAAATGACAAGGAACAAAGAAAAACGGAAATTGCCAAGCTGGAAATTTACAGCGAGATGCATTTTGCTTTTCAGAGAACAAGGACGCTAGAAGACTTATTTACTTGTTTGACAGAGGATTGGTGGCTAATAAAAATATAAATGAGCAGACTAAACTTTATAGAGGGTAAAATGTCTCGGGATGCCCCCCTAAAACGAAAGGCAGGTTGCAAAATTATATGCAGTGTAAGGCGAAAAAGATGAACTCACTAGTGTAATCAGGGAATTAGAGAATATTACTTTGTATGAGAATTTATCAGTATAGTTATGGTGGATGGGAAGTTGGATTCTTTGACCTGCAAATGCAGTGAATAATGTACATAAGTTTTTATCAATATGTCCATGGGAGGGTAATAGTTTTCCGACTAGTCTAAAAATTAATACCAACACAAAATTTTCAACTGAATTAGATTTCTGGAATTGGGCTATAAGCACACGGACCAGACTTAGGACTGGGGAGATCTTTTGATGCCACGGTACAACTGAGGAATCAGGAATAGACATAAAGTAGAGAGATAAAAAGTAGGTGCAGCTAGAGATCTACAGTGGACTCCTTGAGGTAGATTGACAGCTCCACCTGCAAAATAAGATGAAAACGGTGGTAGAAATTCTGCAAACGCAAATGGGCAAGGAACATTAAAGAATGTTATTTAACCTATAGGAAGAATACAATGAATAATATGAAGCCTTTTGTACAACGCAAATAAATTCAAATGGTTTAAATGACGGAAATTCAATGTGACGTAAAAAGTCTACTGAAATACCGCTCCTAAAAAACGAATTTTATTCCAAATAAATGTTTCTGAATTATCCAAAAGTGAGTAACAGCCGCACCCTCCCCCCAACCTGGTGCAATACTATTGTGCTACGAAATTTTAGACAGAAGAATTCTTTTAATAACAATTTATATGTAAATGGTTTTTGATTTGGGCGTAGGAAATTTTAAACTAAGTTCAGGCCATTCCATGTTTCCGTTTAAATGAAACATATTGATCCTTACGATGTTGTTATTCATAGTATTATACACACACACACACACACACACACACACACACACACACACACACACACACACACACATATATATATATATATATATATATATATATATATATATATATATATATATATATATATATATATATATATATATATATATATATATATATATATATATATATATTTATATATATATATATATATATATATATATATATATATATATATATATATATATATATATATATATATATATATATATATATATATATATATATATATGCATATATGTGTGTGCGTCTGTTTGTGTGTATTCTCTCCCCAAGATTATAATTCGCCTAACCTCTCTATGAAATGAACTTATTATAGACTTTTCATAGTTTCATATTTTAGTAAAAACATAACAAAACCCCATCAGAACCTATTCTAATACTTAAAACCAAGTTGATTTTTCCTTGTGAACAAATTCCATTTAAGTTCCACTTCAGTTCCCTTAATCGAATTCATCTTTTCCGAGCGAAGATTTGTTTTTTCAACCGGCCAAATATAATGGCACCA
>NC_090754.1:11078485-11080985 GCF_036898095.1 Palaemon carinicauda
GTGTGTGTGTGTGTGTGTATATATATATATATAAATATTTATATATATATATATTGATATATATATATATATATATATATATATATATATATACATATATATATATATATATATATATATATATATATATATATATATATATTTATATATATATATACAGTATATATATATATATATATATATATATATATATATATATATATATATATATATATATATATATATAGTTGTTGCTTATGCTTCAAGACGGTAGATTTAGCCGGCTGTGCAAAGGATGCTATACAGTAATGAAAGCAAAATTTTCCCTGAAAATTTTTTTGGTTTTCTTCTCATTAATCAATGTAGTCTTAGATAGGTTTTTTTTTTACAAAGAATCGTGGAAACGAAATTGTTTTTGCATTCTGTTTAGGAAGGCAATGCTGTAAATAAATCCAATTGCAGATATATATAGAAAATCTTTGTTCTATCCTCAGCTCCCAAGGTAAGTCCACTATTTCCTCATTTACTCGAGATAAAAGCGTTTGAATAACAAATAGTTGAGTGTAATAATCTGCGTATATATATATGAATATTATTGAAAATTAAGAACTGATAGTCATTATATATCAGTGTTCATACATATATCCATACTTACAGTACATAGATATGTATATGATAAAGTGGTTCAGTATTAGGGCTACGGACTTCATGGATCTCGTTTAATGAACTCAGATTTAACTAGGTTCAGTAATCAGGTGGATTCAGGAAAAATAGTGTGGGGGTACTGGCATCACCCCAAAGGGCTCACTGAGAAACCAAAAGGCTGACCTTCTCTAGCATTATTATATGAAAGTATAAAATGATTAATATTCACACAGATATATATATATATATATATATATATATATATATATATATATATATATATATATATATATATATATATATATATATATTATATATATATATATATATATATATATATATATATATATATATATATATATATATATATATATATATATATATATATATATATATATATATACATACAGTATATGTTTCAATCTACTACAATTATTCCATTGAAGTACAATCTAACAACCACTGTCACATGCGCACTCCAAATGAGACATCAAGATAGTAACGCATATTTCCGACGAAATGTGTGTCAATTACCTGTCGGTGCAATGAGACAGGTGATTTCTCACCTCTTAGCTATTTACCTTTGCTTGCTTCATTTCCCTTAGCTCTCCTTTAAAAGCTTCACTACCCTCTATTACGCTTCATTTCATTCATTCTGCTTACAGTCCATCGGTCCCTATCATCAAACCTCTTAAAAAAAATTGTCGCATCTTTCAGTGCAGTGTTTGGCATGAAGGAAATTACTAATAATTTCTTATTCGGGGTCGATTAAGTGCGACAAATTAGTAAAGTTCTCAGCGAATTCTATTCATAAGGCATTGGATTCTGATGGATTACGCAAGGTCAAGAGAAAGAGATGGTCTACTCAATGAGGTATCGCAGGAACTTATCCATTAGGTGGCAATGTAGTTAGGTGAGACGATAATGTTGGGCCACTGGCTTCAGGGCTATTTGTCAATGTAATATCAGAGTCGGAGGAACGTTTTTTTAAGTTTGGGGTTAGGGTGCTAAAGTTTGAAAAGGCGCTGACAGTGTGGTGTTTGGGGGGCCTACTTGAGATATTTTGTTTACAATGTAACACCCTTAGATGTAATATCCTGGCATCTGACAGCAGACTGTGGCAACGACAAAAATATATTTTTTGCACAATTAATGTGTGACACACTACAATTTGTAGTAACAATAAAATCCGGAAAAGTTATCGATTACCTCTTAGTGTACGAAGAAAAATCAACGAAGAAAGATAAAGAAATTAAAAAAAAAATAAAAACAATTTCACAAAATTATTTGAATAAAGGATAAAATTGCAGAATTAGATACAAATCTGAATAACAAAGAATAAAAGTTCCATTAAATGAGAGAGAGAGAGAGAGAGAGAGAGAGAGAGAGAGAGAGAGAGAGAGAGAGAGAGAGAGAGAGAGAGAGAGAGAGAACGGAAAAATAAAAATTTAGAAAAAGAGATGTTTGGGTTCAAAACCATTTCCTGGGCAGAATTCAACCATGTATTAGGAAAGGGAAAAATAAATGGGTAAAATTGCCGAAAAGAAAACAGAAAGTACTAAAAATGACAAGGAACAAAGAAAAACGGAAATTGCCAAGCTGGAAATTTACAGCGAGATGCATTTTGCTTTTCAGAGAACAAGGACGCTAGAAGACTTATTTACTTGTTTGACAGAGGATTGGTGGCTAATAAAAATATAAATGAGCAGACTAAACTTTATAGAGGGTAAAATGTCTCGGGATGCCCCCCTAAAACGAAAGGCAGGTTGCAAAATTATATGCAGTGTAAGGCGAAAAAGATGAACTCACTAGTGTAATCAGGGAATTAGAGAATATTACTTTGTATGAGAATTTATCAGTATAGTTATGGTGGATG
>NC_090754.1:11095985-11103485 GCF_036898095.1 Palaemon carinicauda
ATATATATATCTATTTATATAATTATATATACACGAATGAAGCTCTATCAGTATATGTCGCTTTGTGTGTTTTGCAGCAAGGAGTAAATTTTCCCACAACGTGGTGTAGGCTCTGGAGATTATCGGTAGAGGCTGTTGACGAAAAAAAAAAATCTGCAGGGATGACAATACACCATTTTTGGTGATGGAGCATCAAGGGCTTCATTGGGAGAGTAGTTAGTCCAAGGAGGACCAAGGGAAGATGAGTAAACCAGTTGGAGATATTGCAAACGGACACCAAAGCTGCTTCAAACGTGTTATGAAAATGTTCAACTATTCCATTGGCAGCAGGATAGTAGGCGGTTATCTGATCTATGGTGATGCCCAGGAGATTCGCTAACGATGTCCACAATTGAGAGGCGAAAGTGATACCCCTGTCAAAAGTAAAATGCTCAGGGATCCAGAGTTTTCGCCCTCCACTCTGAGAATAACGCAAATGTACACAAGGCGGATGTTGCCGTTTCAAAGGGAATGGATTTAGGCCAATGAGTGGAGTGTTCAATGACAGTAAAAAGGTAATAATGTACTTGCGATGTGAATAGGGATTCTATTTTGTCGACTTGAATGTTGGCAAAATGACAGTGAGATCGAGGGAAGGTGCCCTCTTCTGAATCGGTACGTTGATGTACTTTTGAGGGTTGGTATGAAGTACATGGTCAGATTAATCTTTAGTATCCTTGAAAATGCCGTGCCTAAAGAACTTTATAATCAGTAGCTATATAGTGGATTGGCACGAGAGATATGAAAGGCGATGAAGGAAATGAAACATCTGACAGTGCATGGGAAAAATTATACATGGTCTTGGTTTACCAGTACTGACATCATAGAAGATGATAGCGTTGGAGTCATTGAGTGGGACATTTTCTCACCGGAGAGATGTGCAGGATATCTTCCATGCTTGTTACTCCGAATATTTTTAATGCACTTCTGCCAAGTCGTTGTAATGTAATCCCAGGTGAATGCTGGCCAATGTGTTTTTGGACAGGATGTCGGCAACGGGACTAATTTTTCTAGGGAAGTTTTGAAGAGTGCAATTTTTTCAGCCATGGCAGAGATCTGTCAGTGTGTATTGGCAGACCAGGCATCGAACTGTGGAGTAAGGAGAAGGCTTCTTCTTGAAGGGGACCTCACTTCAGGTCTTTAGCTTAGCACTTGAGGGAGTTGTAGAGGGATCATGAATGGAGGTAATTCCAAGAAGGTAACAGTGATAGGAGTTGATCATGCTCAAGAATTCTTGAAGTGTTTTGACAGTCGAGGGACTGGGGAAGTCCGTAATAGCTGCTATCATCTCAGCAAATGGTTTGACTCATTATTATTATTATTATTATTTGCTAAGCTACAACCCTAGTTGGAAGAGCAGGATGCTATAAGCCCACATGCTCCAACAAGGAAAACAGCCCAGTGAGGAAAGGAAACAAGGAAAAAATTAATTGTTTTAAGGAGTGATGAGGGGCCGTAAGAATGATACTTCATTGGCGCTAAAGATGCACTTGTCAAACCATACTATAAGACTGCTCTGTTGTAGGCGGCTGAGCATAATGGGTATGTGATGGAGGTATTCCTGTTTGGAGGAAGGGAACACATATATGTCATCCACGTAACATGCACAGAAGTGGAGGGTCCCTAAAAGGCCATCCATAAGGCATTGAAAAGTGACCCAGCATTACGAACGCCAAAACAGGAGGAATTTAACATATATGTACCGAAGGAGGTAGTGATGGCGGTCTTTTAGATGTCTTCTGAGTTCATAGGTCCCTGATAATACCCCTTCAGGATGTCGAGTATGGAGAAAATCTCCACTTTGTGCAAGTAGGAGGTCATGTCCCCATTGATTGCGAGGGGGGGTAGCGATCTTATTCTGTCTGCATGTTCAAACGCCTGTAATACCACATGGATGCAGGAAGCCATCATTCTTCAAGAGGATGTGTAAGGATGATGTACATAGGCTTAAGGCCTATTGGAAAAGGCCCATTCCTGAAAAAGTTTGTTTGATGGCTGCCAAACAATTCAGTGCCAGACATCTGAATCAGTCAAACACTGTGACCCCAATCATCTTCATATGGTGATAAATACCATGTTTGTTGCAAACCGTGGGCATTTGGCATAGTTCAGGATAGAACACTTCTAGGTAAAATGTGAGGACGAGGGCTTAGGTATTCATGGGTGCGCTGATGTGGAGAGCGAATTGAAAAAGTTGGGCTGAAGAGATGTCGACGAGTAAGACTGTATTAACTAAGCATTGGTGAGCAACAGACTGTGGAAATAGGAAAGGAAAATCTGTGCCAAGGATTGGCAATGTGACGTAAGTGATAAGAAACTTTCATTGATAATTGGCGCTTCTAAACAATAATGTGATGGTTTCATAACTATATATGGGGATCGTAGATCCTTTGGCTGTGACCTGGTGGACATTGGCAGGCTTACACAGACTAAATTGTATCGTGAAAAGTGGCCTTGGTAGAGGGGATCTGCAAGCACCCTTGTCTACCAAAAATTACACACCCGTACCTGCATCATGTAAAAAGAAAATTTTAATGTAAGGGGAGGCCACCATCATAAGGGATGTACTGCTTGCATATTTTTGGCCACTAACAACCATTCGCAAATTCCTTCGAACCAGCCCCGAATCTGGAGTGGCAGTAGCATAAGTGTGGCCGATGGGTGTCATTAAGGGGCTGTAGAGGTCGTTGGTTAGGGCATGAGAGAATGGTGGCATATGTGGTTGATGGCCGACGTTGTTGCAGCCCTAGCACATTACTGGGTGGGCATCTATGTCCTACCGCATGCACGTCAGCCTCAGTCGTTGCTGAATTGTTGTCCTCTTCATCAGGATTTGAAGCATTTCTGGAGATCTTGATGGTGGTGATGTGACTGTCCATAAGGTCATCCATCGGCTTTGGTCATCAGGTCCTTCATGGCAAGGTATCGACATCAGGGATGGCAGAGCATTAAGTTTTGGGTAGGTGTCTCACCCAAAGGGCACAAAGTAGGTTCACCTCACTACCACAGCCGTCTGTGGCAGGTTACAGGTGAGCAATACTGGCAGCAAGTGAATCTTTTGGTCCCAAAAGGGTTGTTGAAAGGGCTTAAATGGTTTGGCTATACAGGCGACTGGCAGCAGTCAGTACTGCTGCAAGATGTGCGTTTGAGTGTCCCTTTGCAAGCAAAGCAAATCTGAGGTTTCTGGGAAAGTGTGTTCTTTGGTGCTTGAGCGAGTCACACACTTAATGCAAAAGTGAACCTCACCACGCTGAATCCAGGCTAATGCCTTTGTACTGGCTAAGGGCAGTAATTTCAGTGACGTGGCATTGAAAGGAAAATCAGGGTCGGAGAGCACTATCATCAAGCAGTCAGACACAGCAGTGAGGGGGAACACGGAAGGGAGCTGGACACTCTGGTAGTCACCAATGTGCGAGACGCCGTTAGGTGATAACTGAGAGGCAATGTGAATGCAACTAATCTTTATTAAACAGACATCGAGCTTAAATACCAGTACTTGCGAGCAAGAGCATCACAAATATCAAAAAAAAAAAAATAAACATGAGATATCAAAGCGAGATTAATAGCTGAAAGGCTGCTTATAAATATCAGAAGCAAGGGCCAGTGGGATTGCCCTGTCAAGCAGGACAGTGCCCTAGAGACTGGCCATATTACGTATGATTAGCACCCAAGCCCACTCTCCACCCAAGCTAGGACCAAGGAGGGCCAGGCAATAGCTTCTGATGGCTCAGCAGATAGAGCCATAGGCTCCCCCAAACACCCCATCCTTAGCTCACAAGGATGGTAAGGTTGCAGCGACCAAAGAAACTAACGAGTTTGAGTAGGTCTAACCCCAATTTGGCAATCACCAGGCAAGGACGCTACCACCAGGCCACCACAACCTTAAGATAAATAAAAAAACGTTACAGTATATAAATGTATATGAAACACATGCGGTACAAATATATGTACTTAGGACAGACATTTTTTCCCCAGGACATTAGACCTAAATTAAAAGTATAATCGTAGGAAGGAAAGATTTTGGTAAACAAAATGTGATTATAAAAGATAATTTTGCCACTTTTTCTACAAAGAAAACTATTCAATCAGATGGTTCTACCAGTATTAACTTATGCATCAGAAACCTAGAACCTTACTCTAGCCTTAGAACATAGGCTAGTTACAACTCAAGGAGCAATGGAAAGAATAATAATGGGAATAACACTAACGGACAGGAAAAAAAGCAACATGGATACGAGAGAAAACTAAGGTAAAGGTTATTCTAACTATATGTAAAAAAATGGACATGGGCAAGACATCGAATGCGATTAAGAGATAATAGAGGGACATCAATAACAACACATTGGGTCAATAGAAATTGCAAAACAAGCAGGGGAAGGAAGAGAAAACGATCAATTGACAATTTGCATAGAAAGACCATGTCATGAGCAGAAGTGAGTGGAGAAGCATGTTATCGCAAATATATGAAATCCGTTAGCATGCATAATTCCTAGTAAATTTGCATACTCTCGGATGCTTCAGTAAATATACATAATCACTGAAAAATTCCAGTAAATATGCATAATTCGTAAAATCTTCGTAATTTTGCAAAATAACGGGACCTCTTCAGCAGTAGTATGTCATACATTAGAAGACATAGATTCATGTAAATTTTCAATTCTAATTAAGAATAAAACAATCGTGGTGCAATTGCTTATCCATCAAGTCTTACAAAAAATAACAATATAAAATTTGGATAGAAGTTGACTGACGCTCAAACTGTCATAAAGGCTACTTTTCAATCATCCACCATAAGGAATATGATTTCGTTCTTTTCTAAAACTGGAATAGAGAAGTTTCGTTAAGAAAACTCCCGGTAAAGAATGCAGTAAACATAGGGGATTATTTAAATGGAAAACTATTTTAGTGACACCACAAAATATTTAATTTTTTCTTTATTCAACTTTCATCGAGAATTCATATTGTTTGACAAGATTGGCTTCACTGGCAAAGACTTTCTAACACTTATTTCTTTTTAGCTTGCAATCCTCGCAGAATTGCAGGAACAGTCATATTTGATAAATCTTTATGTTCGCCAATTTTCCATTTGTTTTATTATGTTTCTCCTACCCTGCCCATTTGCTATATAAAAGAATAAAATGGAAATATTATCAACAATAGAGGTGAAGTGATAACAATTACAGAGGGTTTTATATACAATGCTATACAATAGTGATACATGAAATAACTCCAATAGAAATAATAACACACCTAAAACGGTACCAAACGTAACTGTAGAAGTAAAAAAAAAAAAAAAAGCATGAAAAGAGGCAAAGCATCACGAGAAGATGGCATAACTTTTGATTTGATAATAGATGGAGGAGATTTCATAGTAGTAACACTGACCGAATCTTACACAAAATTTCTGCAAGAATTCTATATACCTCCAGCTTGGAAAAACTTTGAATATGAGTGAAACTACCGTCTCTTAATGTTATTCCCATCATTATTATTTCCACATATCTTTGAGTCGCAGCTAGGTTATTTTCTAAGGTTCTGATGTACAAGTTAAAGGAGGTAGTACCATCTGATTAAATACTTTTTTCTTCAGAGACAATGGCATTTTACATTTCATAATGTCATTTTGTTTACAAAAATATTTCCATCTCATGCTTATACTTCTTTCAATTTCGGTCTCGAGTCTTGGGGAAACACTTACTGTTTTCTTAAGTGCGTGCAATCTCTAGAGGTTTGTCCAAAACTCTTATTTTTTTGTCTCTCTGCATTTCGATCAAACATTATCGTAGTTTCACTTATATTCATTTACATTCATGCATTTCTGCTTTCTCTTTTTCCCCACAGTTATCCCTACATTAAGGGCCCGGATGCCTGATGCGCCCTATCCAATGCCTTTTATCAAAAGTATCCTCTTCCATCAAACCTCTTCTCTTCATATCATTCTTCACCTTATCTTGCCTCCTAATTCTCTGCTTCCCTCTTCATGTTTTCCCCCTAACTGGTTTCTCCCAAGCCCTCTTCACTCACTTCCCATGTGCCCACACCATCTCAGTCGTGTCACTGTTATCATCTCTGCAATTCCCATAAACGAAATCAGTATCCTCATCTCAGTTCTATCAAGCTTTGCTTCCTCTTTTCGTCTTAAATCCCAAGTTTATGATTTATACATTAACACTAGTCTCATCTCAGTGCTATAAATCTAGACTTTTACCTTGATTGGCATTTTCTTATCCCGTATTACTCCTGCTACCTCCCTCCGCTTTCCCCAGGGTTATTTAGTTCTATTCTTAACTTCAGCCTCATATCCTTACTCATGATTTATAGTAGATCACAACTATCTAAATTTATCCACCTGATTCATAACTGCTCCTCTACTTTTGTGTAGGGCTATCGTCTCCCTACCTTCATTACTGCTCACCATAGCTTCAGTTTTATCCACTTCTACCCTCAAGACACCCGTTTCCAAAGTCTCTTGCCACTCTACCCCTTTCTATTTAATTATTTCTTCATTTTCATCAGCAATCAACAAATCATCCGCTTATAGCAACTCGCACAACTCTTCATTTCTGATCCCTTCACTTGACACATATAAGACAAAGACAAATAAAAACGCGCTTAATGCTGACCGCTGGTGTATTCCAATAATAACATCAAAGGTTTCTGTTTCTCCAACACCTGTTATTACTTTTGTCCTTGTTCTTTTGCATATCATTCTTACCATTGTTCTTAGGTTTTCTTGAAAAAATAATAAATGAAACAATAAAGTCATGTAATAATTATCATGTCATCAGACGGCAGTGAATTTTTTTTGCATAACAACATACTAACAGACATAAAACCTAACACATATATATCAAGCTTATCATCGACAGTTTCGGCAGTTCATTTCAGCTAAGCGTGTATGTGAACCCATGTCCAGATATCTATTACTGTGGGCAATCGTTATTATGAAAGTCAAAGCCCTCTTTTACCTTAGGGTCATATTTTCTATTTGATAGAAAAACACTCATATCAAAACTATGGCAATATTTAAACAATATATTTAACAATTATTTATATAATTAGCGTTATAGTAACACTGCTCTATAATTAAGAAGAAGTAATAACTCATTAGGGTAAAATGAGATCAAATATTTGAAACACACAGTCTTTGTTTAGTTTCAACTAACGGCTGTTTGCAAAAAGAAATAGTTTTCTCACAATAAAACATGTTTCACCCCGATTGTGCTAATGGCGAGAGTCGTTAGACTGATGAAAGAAAAAGGCCTCTAAGTGAATGTGTTGTCTATCATAGCATTAGACAGCACCTTGATTTTAGGACCTGTCGAGCAAGAGCTTAGTAAAAAGTTGATACACTGTTTCTAACTAACTGGTGTGATAGAAAAGGTTGAAAGATATAAACGGTCAGTAAAAGTTTTCCTCGATGAAAGAGAAAAAACTCGAAGAAAGATCCAAATTGAGAGA
>NC_090754.1:11108485-11112582 GCF_036898095.1 Palaemon carinicauda
TGTTTTTTATATTATCCAATATTACTTAAACTTATTATATGTTTCAGCTTTCTACAGTAATTTGCATTATCAAAATTTCTATAGAATTAATGTATAGCCGAATGGTTTACTTGTGTTTGCCAAAAGGTTATTGGACATATTTGTTTGTTTTTCCTCATCGTCTTACAACTATGGCTGTTAATTTTGTTAGGAGTCTGTTACTATTCTTTTATCAGATGATGCCTCAGCAGCTTCATCGGGTTAACCTCCATATTGCTTTCTAAATGCCTGTCCTGTCACATACAATAACAGGCTACTGAGGCCCCTTACCAGCAAACTCAGAATAGGTCCATTTCTTGACAAAACATTAAGGAAATTAAGGAAATTATTAACAGTGCCCCAGACAGCAGGAGACTTTTAAAATTCTGGAGGTCCTAGTGATCCACCTGGAGAAACCTATCCTCAACACCACACAGGATATGTTTTTCCTATATACCTCAAGATGGAGCACCAACCCCAACAACCCCCAACTGTAACACATGACCCACTCACGACCCAATCACTTGGCCTAGCACTCGGCTCAGAGTGTGCTTCCAAGCATAGTTACTACCTTCCCCCATGCAGCATTCCCAAACAATGAAGAATTGACACCCAGAATAAGACCAACACTGATTCATATGAACACAGCTATAAAGCCCTCAACTGTAAATTATGCTTCAAGCCTGATTATGGGCAGACGTTCAACATAAGCTCAATAACCGAATACGATCAAACGACAATAAAATTATCACTGAACTCTAGAACATACATGAACTTAGTGCATAAATGAATGTTTATATCTACTCTTTTAAAGTAATGTACTCTGTTTATTTACTATTGAACATGCATATTCTCTCTGCAAATGAGAATAGCACTGTCACTGGTAAATTTCAGTGCTATTGAATTGTAGAAAACTACACCAATGGAAAAGGTGTAATAAAAAATATATGCCAATGAGGCAGCCATAGTCTTAAATCAAACATACACAAAAGAGCGTCTCCTAACAAAATACAGATTTTTAATGCATGTCCTGTCAGCATATAATGACCGAAGGTCCAGAGTCTTCAGACGGACCCTTTAACAGAGACAATGCACTGCTAAGAAGAGTGAGGAAAGTGAGCTGGATGCCAGTCTTGCCCGCTTGGAGGAGAAACAAAGGCCCTATGGAGCATCCTGAAGACCTTCTTAGCCTCAATTACCAGTTTATAACAACACCCAGACTTACGGCAAAAGGATGGAGATCAGAATTCTCCTCGACAATATCAAGACCTAGGAAGAAAAAAATATCCTCCGGATAACTTTGTCCTTCAATCCATGATCTTTGAAGATGCCCTCATAGACCGTGGACAATACACGAGTGCTATAGTCACTACGTTAAACGAAAAACTCTGCTAAGTAGTTAAGGCTGAATGTGGATGTAACGGTTCATCAAGGAGGCTATCAACACCAACTAATACCATGAAAAACTAGATGATATCCTTGAGGATTAAACAACATTCAAGCACCTTACCAAAAACCTTTCCGAAGATATCTAAATAGAGGCTAATAGGACCAGTAATGCTGTCAACACATATACGAACACCATCCATTTGTTACTTATTACAAGTGATTACGGTCTTGACTAAATGTATGGGAACCTCAAAACCCAAAAGACCAGGAACCCATATAGCCCTATTATGAGCCATTACCATACCAAAGTGTACCAGGTCCCTAAAAGGCTGAATTCCCTTCTACCTTCTCACCACCAGTGCATTCTACTCGAGGGGCAGTGTCATCGTTTCCCTAGATGATGTTGAATATCTTTTTACCAAGTTTTCAGTCAACGAGGCCATCATCTTAGTGATGGACCATGTTTGCAGAACCTACCGTAACTATATTGACCCTAAATATCCCAGATTGATGCCCTTTGTACACTCCTAGAAATCTGTATAACACTGTGTGGCCATACGTATATTCAAAAGGACAGTAGAGCCATGTGATCACCAATGTGAATTCTTTTTAAGAAGTTCAACAGAGAAGTAGAAGAGTAGCAAGTTCTCTCGCTTATACACTGACTCAATGATTACAGGAGATGATAACTTCATTAGGTCCACTTCCTCTCTGGATGTTGAGGAATTAAATGGCACCTTTGAGGAGTATATCACCATTCATTTTATGCTGGAAGACAGCCATAACGGATGACACCCATTCCTGGATGGCATGATTGAAACTACTGAAACTGGGTATCTTATGTCGGTCAATAACAAACCGATGAACTTTGCTCTTTGCCTTAATGATGACACTGAATAACCAACCAGATTTAAGGCCTTCATGAAGAGGGCTATCTGTAATTGTCTTTCTGGAAGACTACCAATGAGGAACTGGACTGTATAACGCAAGTCTTTTTGAACAATAGGTAAACAGGTCAAATGTGAAATTAAGAAACCTCTCGATATCTGGCATGGTTTGGAACAGAGACACACAACCAGCGCAACAAAAGTAAACATTTTCTTCAAAATAAAAATGCACCGTAATTATCAACCAAATGAGTTATACTAGAGATAGTCTACGGAACAACATGTTCTCCATACAAGAAAATACAGAACTTAACTTTGTAATCTACTAAAACCAAAACCTTGGCCATGAAAAATAACCCAGACCCTCCTGTGCAGGACGGTCTGAAGATAATCAATATGATTGATCGATACAAATGGCCCATCTGAGAATGCCCAGGCCACTACATTGCAAGGGCCACCATGCTGCTCTCTAAACACCTGTCCTGTCACGTACACCAAAGTGCTCTTAAGGCACATTATCAGCAAACTCATAATAGGTCCATTTCATGAGAACTCGTTGTGAAAATTATGGAAATCTTCAGGTATAGCCCCACACAGTCGAAGACTTTCATTCTAGAGACACTACTTACTCAGCATGGAAACATATCTTCAACAGAACACAGGGAATTTTTCTCCTACCTGCCTGCCGTTGAAGCCTTGCCACCCCCCTCAGGACTCTGAATAAACATACTAATCAAGATGACACTGACGATGCTTACACTGATGAGCAGAGCAGCAGCTTGCCTGAAACTAAGCTTCCCCCCAGCAAGCGATACTGTCAATCAGCAAACAGAATCCTCTAACTGTGAATCTTGCAGGCATGACTCACTCACAACCCGATTACCTGGGCCAGCCCTCGGCTCTGAGTAAGCCTCCAGACATAACTACTATATTTACCATCTGGCCATTCATAGCCAATGAAAATTTGATGCCTGAAATGCAATCAACATGGATTCATAAAGATACACCTATGAAGCCCTCATCTATCAAGTATACTACAAGCTTGATGGTCTGAAGATGTAGCTTCCTGCTTAAACTGCATTGTTACTTAACTTCATTACCTGAAATTGACATAAAAGAAAAAAAAACTGAATATGGAATATCCCAGAACTTAGTGTACAAATAAATGTTTATACTTATTCATTTAAAGTAAAAGACTTAGTTCATTTGCTGATTAATACCCTTATTCTCTCTGAAAATATGAATAGCATAGTTACTGGCAGATTTAGGGCTATCGAAAAGAAGTAAATCCGAACAATGGGAATGTAAGACTAAAAATTAATATGATTAAAACTAAAATAATGGTCAGAGAATATGCACAGAAAAACATAAAATCGCTAAGGACAAACTTCTAGAAATTTAGTGAATATACGTACTTATGATATACAATCCTTTTACCCCCAAAGAACGTACTGGTACGTTTCACAAAACCCACCCCTTTACACCCATGGACGCACCGGTACGTCCTTGCAGAAAACCTCTATTATATTAGTTTTTGCATAATTATGATAATTTTTACAGAAACTACAGGCATTTTCCAAGAGAATGAGACCAACCTGACCTCTCTATGACGAAAATTGAGGCTGTTAGAGCAATTTGAATAAATTATATTGCAAAATGTGCTTGAAAAAAAAAATAACCCCGGGGGGGTAAAGGGTTGCAAAGTTCCAAATAGTCTGGGGGTTCCCCAGGACATGACACCGAAATTAAAAGGATAGGCATGTGATGGGGAGCTTTTGGTAAAGAAAATGAGATTATAAAAAG